>NW_027140653.1:0-300000 GCF_036365525.1 Heterodontus francisci
CCAGTTAATTGTTAAATTAGATATCATCACTAATACACAGGTGATAATATTCCGGTTAATTGTTAAATTAGATATCATCACTAATACACAGGTGATAATATTCCAGTTAATTGTTAAATTAGATATCATCACTGATACACAGGTGATAATATTCCAGTTAATTGTTAAATTAGATATCATCACTGATACACAGGTGATAATATTCCAGTTAATTGTTAAATTAGATATCATCACTATACACAGGTGATAATATTCCAGTTAATTGTTAAATTAGATATCATCACTAATACACAGGTGATAATATTCCAGTTAATTGTTAAATTAGATATCATCACTAATACACAGGTGATAATATTCCAGTTAATTGTTAAATTAGATATCATCACTGATACACAGGTGATAATATTCCAGTTAATTGTTAAATTAGATATCATCACTGATACACAGGTGATAATATTCCAGTTAATTGTTAAATTAGATATCATCACTAATACACAGGTGATAATATTCCAGTTAATTGTTAAATTAGATATCACTAATACACAGGTGATAATATTCCAGTTAATTGTTAAATTAGATATCATCACTAATACACAGGTGATAATATTCCAGTTAATTGTTAAATTAGATATCATCACTAATACACAGGTGATAATATTCCAGTTAATTGTTAAATTAGATGTCATCACTAATACACAGGTGATAATATTCCAGTTAATTGTTAAATTAGATATCATCACTGATACACAGGTGATAATATTCCAGTTAATTGTTAAATTAGATATCATCACTAATACACAGGTGATAATATTCCAGTTAATTGTTAAATTAGATATCACTAATACACAGGTGATAATATTCCAGTTAATTGTTAAATTAGATATCATCACTAATACACAGGTGATAATATTCCAGTTAATTGTTAAATTAGATATCATCACTAATACACAGGTGATAATATTCCAGTTAATTGTTAAATTAGATATCATCACTAATACACAGGTGATAATATTCCAGTTAATTGTTAAATTAGATATCATCACTAATACACAGGTGATAATATTCCAGTTAATTGTTAAATTAGATATCATCACTAATACACAGGTGATAATATTCCAGTTAATTGTTAAATTAGATATCATCACTAATACACAGGTGATAATATTCCAGTTAATTGTTAAATTAGATATCATCACTAATACACAGGTGATAATATTCCAGTTAATTGTTAAATTAGATATCATCACTAATACACAGGTGATAATATTCCAGTTAATTGTTAAATTAGATATCATCACTAATACACAGGGGATAATATTCCAGTTAATTGTTAAATTAGATATCATCACTAATACACAGGTGATAATATTCCAGTTAATTGTTAAATTAGATATCATCACTAATACACAGGTGATAATATTCCAGTTAATTGTTAAATTAGATATCATCACTAATACACAGGTGATAATATTCCAGTTAATTGTTAAATTAGATATCATCACTAATACACAGGGATAATATTCCAGTTAATTGTTAAATTAGATATCATCACTAATACACAGGTGATAATATTCCAGTTAATTGTTAAATTAGATATCATCACTAATACACAGGTGATAATATTCCAGTTAATTGTTAAATTAGATATCATCACTAATACACAGGTGATAATATTCCAGTTAATTGTTAAATTAGATATCATCACTAATACACAGGTGATAATATTCCAGTTAATTGTTAAATTAGATATCATCACTAATACACAGGTGATAATATTCCAGTTAATTGTTAAATTAGATATCATCACTAATACACAGGTGATAATATTCCAGTTAATTGTTAAATTAGATGTCATCACTAATACACAGGTGATAATATTCCAGTTAATTGTTAAATTAGATATCATCACTAATACACAGGTGATAATATTCCAGTTAATTGTTAAATTAGATGTCATCACTAATACACAGGTGATAATATTCCAGTTAATTGTTAAATTAGATGTCATCACTAATACACAGGGGATAATATTCCAGTTAATTGTTAAATTAGATATCATCACTAATACACAGGTGATAATATTCCAGTTAATTGTTAAATTAGATATCATCACTAATACACAGGTGATAATATTCCAGTTAATTGTTAAATTAGATGTCATCACTAATACACAGGTGATAATATTCCAGTTAATTGTTAAATTAGATATCATCACTAATACACAGGTGATAATATTCCAGTTAATTGTTAAATTAGATATCATCACTAATACACAGGTGATAATATTCCAGTTAATTGTTAAATTAGATATCATCACTAATACACAGGTGATAATATTCCAGTTAATTGTTAAATTAGATATCATCACTAATACACAGGTGATAATATTCCAGTTAATTGTTAAATTAGATATCATCACTAATACACAGGTGATAATATTCCAGTTAATTGTTAAATTAGATATCATCACTAATACACAGGTGATAATATTCCAGTTAATTGTTAAATTAGATATCATCACTAATACACAGGTGATAATATTCCAGTTAATTGTTAAATTAGATATCATCACTAATACACAGGTGATAATATTCCAGTTAATTGTTAAATTAGATATCATCACTAATACACAGGTGATAATATTCCAGTTAATTGTTAAATTAGATATCATCACTAATACACAGGGGATAATATTCCAGTTAATTGTTAAATTAGATATCATCACTAATACACAGGTGATAATATTCCAGTTAATTGTTAAATTAGATATCATCACTAATACACAGGTGATAATATTCCAGTTAATTGTTAAATTAGATATCATCACTAATACACAGGTGATAATATTCCAGTTAATTGTTAAATTAGATATCATCACTAATACACAGGTGATAATATTCCAGTTAATTGTTAAATTAGATATCATCACTAATACACAGGTGATAATATTCCAGTTAATTGTTAAATTAGATATCATCACTAATACACAGGTGATAATATTCCAGTTAATTGTTAAATTAGATATCATCACTAATACACAGGTGATAATATTCCAGTTAATTGTTAAATTAGATATCATCACTAATACACAGGTGATAATATTCCAGTTAATTGTTAAATTAGATGTCATCACTAATACACAGGTGATAATATTCCAGTTAATTGTTAAATTAGATATCATCACTAATACACAGGTGATAATATTCCAGTTAATTGTTAAATTAGATGTCATCACTAATACACAGGTGATAATATTCCAGTTAATTGTTAAATTAGATGTCATCACTAATACACAGGTGATAATATTCCAGTTAATTGTTAAATTAGATGTCATCACTAATACACAGGTGATAATATTCCAGTTAATTGTTAAATTAGATGTCATCACTAATACACAGGGGATAATATTCCAGTTAATTGTTAAATTAGATGTCATCACTAATACACAGGTGATAATATTCCAGTTAATTGTTAAATTAGATGTCATCACTAATACACAGGTGATAATATTCCAGTTAATTGTTAAATTAGATGTCATCACTAATACACAGGTGATAATATTCCAGTTAATTGTTAAATTAGATGTCATCACTAATACACAGGTGATAATATTCCAGTTAATTGTTAAATTAGATGTCATCACTAATACACAGGTGATAATATTCCAGTTAATTGTTAAATTAGATGTCATCACTAATACACAGGGGATAATATTCCAGTTAATTGTTAAATTAGATATCATCACTAATACACAGGTGATAATATTCCAGTTAATTGTTAAATTAGATATCATCACTAATACACAGGTGATAATATTCCAGTTAATTGTTAAATTAGATGTCATCACTAATACACAGGTGATAATATTCCAGTTAATTGTTAAATTAGATATCATCACTAATACACAGGTGATAATATTCCAGTTAATTGTTAAATTAGATATCATCACTAATACACAGGTGATAATATTCCAGTTAATTGTTAAATTAGATGTCATCACTAATACACAGGTGATAATATTCCAGTTAATTGTTAAATTAGATGTCATCACTAATACACAGGTGATAATATTCCAGTTAATTGTTAAATTAGATATCATCACTAATACACAGGTGATAATATTCCAGTTAATTGTTAAATTAGATATCATCACTAATACACAGGTGATAATATTCCAGTTAATTGTTAAATTAGATGTCATCACTAATACACAGGTGATAATATTCCAGTTAATTGTTAAATTAGATGTCATCACTAATACACAGGTGATAATATTCCAGTTAATTGTTAAATTAGATGTCATCACTAATACACAGGTGATAATATTCCAGTTAATTGTTAAATTAGATATCATCACTAATACACAGGTGATAATATTCCAGTTAATTGTTAAATTAGATGTCATCACTAATACACAGGTGATAATATTCCAGTTAATTGTTAAATTAGATGTCATCACTAATACACAGGTGATAATATTCCAGTTAATTGTTAAATTAGATGTCATCACTAATACACAGGTGATAATATTCCAGTTAATTGTTAAATTAGATGTCATCACTAATACACAGGTGATAATATTCCAGTTAATTGTTAAATTAGATGTCATCACTAATACACAGGTGATAATATTCCAGTTAATTGTTAAATTAGATATCATCACTAATACACAGGTGATAATATTCCAGTTAATTGTTAAATTAGATATCATCACTAATACACAGGTGATAATATTCCAGTTAATTGTTAAATTAGATATCATCACTAATACACAGGTGATAATATTCCAGTTAATTGTTAAATTAGATGTCATCACTAATACACAGGTGATAATATTCCAGTTAATTGTTAAATTAGATATCATCACTAATACACAGGTGATAATATTCCAGTTAATTGTTAAATTAGATATCATCACTAATACACAGGTGATAATATTCCAGTTAATTGTTAAATTAGATGTCATCACTAATACACAGGTGATAATATTCCAGTTAATTGTTAAATTAGATGTCATCACTAATACACAGGTGATAATATTCCAGTTAATTGTTAAATTAGATATCATCACTAATACACAGGTGATAATATTCCAGTTAATTGTTAAATTAGATATCATCACTAATACACAGGTGATAATATTCCAGTTAATTGTTAAATTAGATATCATCACTAATACACAGGTGATAATATTCCAGTTAATTGTTAAATTAGATATCATCACTAATACACAGGTGATAATATTCCAGTTAATTGTTAAATTAGATGTCATCACTAATACACAGGTGATAATATTCCAGTTAATTGTTAAATTAGATATCATCACTAATACACAGGTGATAATATTCCAGTTAATTGTTAAATTAGATGTCATCACTAATACACAGGTGATAATATTCCAGTTAATTGTTAAATTAGATATCATCACTAATACACAGGGGATAATATTCCAGTTAATTGTTAAATTAGATATCATCACTAATACACAGGTGATAATATTCCAGTTAATTGTTAAATTAGATATCATCACTAATACACAGGTGATAATATTCCAGTTAATTGTTAAATTAGATGTCATCACTAATACACAGGTGATAATATTCCAGTTAATTGTTAAATTAGATGTCATCACTAATACACAGGTGATAATATTCCAGTTAATTGTTAAATTAGATATCATCACTAATACACAGATGATAATATTCCAGTTAATTGTTAAATTAGATATCATCACTAATACACAGGTGATAATATTCCAGTTAATTGTTAAATTAGATGTCATCACTAATACACAGGTGATAATATTCCAGTTAATTGTTAAATTAGATGTCATCACTAATACACAGGTGATAATATTCCAGTTAATTGTTAAATTAGATGTCATCACTAATACACAGGTGATAATATTCCAGTTAATTGTTAAATTAGATGTCATCACTAATACACAGGTGATAATATTCCAGTTAATTGTTAAATTAGATGTCATCACTAATACACAGGTGATAATATTCCAGTTAATTGTTAAATTAGATATCATCACTAATACACAGGTGATAATATTCCAGTTAATTGTTAAATTAGATATCATCACTAATACACAGGTGATAATATTCCAGTTAATTGTTAAATTAGATATCATCACTAATACACAGGTGATAATATTCCAGTTAATTGTTAAATTAGATGTCATCACTAATACACAGGGGATAATATTCCAGTTAATTGTTAAATTAGATATCATCACTAATACACAGGTGATAATATTCCAGTTAATTGTTAAATTAGATATCATCACTAATACACAGGTGATAATATTCCAGTTAATTGTTAAATTAGATGTCATCACTAATACACAGGTGATAATATTCCAGTTAATTGTTAAATTAGATATCATCACTAATACACAGGTGATAATATTCCAGTTAATTGTTAAATTAGATATCATCACTAATACACAGGTGATAATATTCCAGTTAATTGTTAAATTAGATGTCATCACTAATACACAGGTGATAATATTCCAGTTAATTGTTAAATTAGATGTCATCACTAATACACAGGTGATAATATTCCAGTTAATTGTTAAATTAGATATCATCACTAATACACAGGTGATAATATTCCAGTTAATTGTTAAATTAGATATCATCACTAATACACAGGTGATAATATTCCAGTTAATTGTTAAATTAGATGTCATCACTAATACACAGGTGATAATATTCCAGTTAATTGTTAAATTAGATATCATCACTAATACACAGGTGATAATATTCCAGTTAATTGTTAAATTAGATGTCATCACTAATACACAGGTGATAATATTCCAGTTAATTGTTAAATTAGATATCATCACTAATACACAGGTGATAATATTCCAGTTAATTGTTAAATTAGATATCATCACTAATACACAGGTGATAATATTCCAGTTAATTGTTAAATTAGATATCATCACTAATACACAGGGGATAATATTCCAGTTAATTGTTAAATTAGATATCATCACTAATACACAGGTGATAATATTCCAGTTAATTGTTAAATTAGATATCATCACTAATACACAGGTGATAATATTCCAGTTAATTGTTAAATTAGATATCATCACTAATACACAGGTGATAATATTCCAGTTAATTGTTAAATTAGATATCATCACTAATACACAGGTGATAATATTCCAGTTAATTGTTAAATTAGATATCATCACTAATACACAGGTGATAATATTCCAGTTAATTGTTAAATTAGATATCATCACTAATACACAGGTGATAATATTCCAGTTAATTGTTAAATTAGATATCATCACTAATACACAGGGATAATATTCCAGTTCATTGTTAAATTAGATATCATCACTAATACACAGGTGATAATATTCCAGTTAATTGTTAAATTAGATATCATCACTAATACACAGGGGATAATATTCCAGTTAATTGTTAAATTAGATATCATCACTAATACACAGGTGATAATATTCCAGTTAATTGTTAAATTAGATATCATCACTAATACACAGGTGATAATATTCCAGTTAATTGTTAAATTAGATGTCATCACTAATACACAGGTGATAATATTCCAGTTAATTGTTAAATTAGATATCATCACTAATACACAGGTGATAATATTCCAGTTAATTGTTAAATTAGATGTCATCACTAATACACAGGTGATAATATTCCAGTTAATTGTTAAATTAGATATCATCACTAATACACAGGTGATAATATTCCAGTTAATTGTTAAATTAGATATCATCACTAATACACAGGTGATAATATTCCAGTTAATTGTTAAATTAGATATCATCACTAATACACAGGGGATAATATTCCAGTTAATTGTTAAATTAGATATCATCACTAATACACAGGTGATAATATTCCAGTTAATTGTTAAATTAGATATCATCACTAATACACAGGTGATAATATTCCAGTTAATTGTTAAATTAGATATCATCACTAATACACAGGTGATAATATTCCAGTTAATTGTTAAATTAGATATCATCACTAATACACAGGTGATAATATTCCAGTTAATTGTTAAATTAGATATCATCACTAATACACAGGTGATAATATTCCAGTTAATTGTTAAATTAGATATCATCACTAATACACAGGGGATAATATTCCAGTTAATTGTTAAATTAGATATCATCACTAATACACAGGTGATAATATTCCAGTTAATTGTTAAATTAGATATCATCACTAATACACAGGTGATAATATTCCAGTTAATTGTTAAATTAGATATCATCACTAATACACAGGTGATAATATTCCAGTTAATTGTTAAATTAGATATCATCACTAATACACAGGGGATAATATTCCAGTTAATTGTTAAATTAGATATCATCACTAATACACAGGTGATAATATTCCAGTTAATTGTTAAATTAGATGTCATCACTAATACACAGGTGATAATATTCCAGTTAATTGTTAAATTAGATATCATCACTAATACACAGGTGATAATATTCCAGTTAATTGTTAAATTAGATATCATCACTAATACACAGGTGATAATATTCCAGTTAATTGTTAAATTAGATATCATCACTAATACACAGGTGATAATATTCCAGTTAATTGTTAAATTAGATATCATCACTAATACACAGGGGATAATATTCCAGTTAATTGTTAAATTAGATATCATCACTAATACACAGGTGATAATATTCCAGTTAATTGTTAAATTAGATATCATCACTAATACACAGGTGATAATATTCCAGTTAATTGTTAAATTAGATGTCATCACTAATACACAGGTGATAATATTCCAGTTAATTGTTAAATTAGATGTCATCACTAATACACAGGTGATAATATTCCAGTTAATTGTTAAATTAGATATCATCACTAATACACAGGTGATAATATTTCAGTTAATTGTTAAATTAGATATCATCACTAATACACAGGTGATAATATTCCAGTTAATTGTTAAATTAGATATCATCACTAATACACAGGTGATAATATTCCAGTTAATTGTTAAATTAGATATCATCACTAATACACAGGTGATAATATTCCAGTTAATTGTTAAATTAGATATCATCACCAATACACAGGTGATAATATTCCAGTTAATTGTTAAATTAGATGTCATCACTAATACACAGGTGATAATATTCCAGTTAATTGTTAAATTAGATATCATCACTAATACACAGGTGATAATATTCCAGTTAATTGTTAAATTAGATATCATCACTGATACACAGGTGATAATATTCCAGTTAATTGTTAAATTAGATGTCATCACTAATACACAGGTGATAATATTCCAGTTAATTGTTAAATTAGATATCATCACTAATACACAGGTGATAATATTCCAGTTAATTGTTAAATTAGATATCATCACTAATACACAGATGATAATATTCCAGTTAATTGTTAAATTAGATGTCATCACTAATACACAGGTGATAATATTCCAGTTAATTGTTAAATTAGATATCATCACTAATACACAGATGATAATATTCCAGTTAATTGTTAAATTAGATATCATCACTAATACACAGGTGATAATATTCCAGTTAATTGTTAAATTAGATATCATCACTAATACACAGGTGATAATATTCCAGTTAATTGTTAAATTAGATATCATCACTAATACACAGATGATAATATTCCAGTTAATTGTTAAATTAGATATCATCACTAATACACAGGGGATAATATTCCAGTTAATTGTTAAATTAGATATCATCACTAATACACAGGTGATAATATTCCAGTTAATTGTTAAATTAGATATCATCACTAATACACAGGTGATAATATTCCAGTTAATTGTTAAATTAGATATCATCACTAATACACAGGGGATAATATTCCAGTTAATTGTTAAATTAGATGTCATCACTAATACACAGGTGATAATATTCCAGTTAATTGTTAAATTAGATATCATCACTAATACACAGGTGATAATATTCCAGTTAATTGTTAAATTAGATATCATCACTAATACACAGGTGATAATATTCCAGTTAATTGTTAAATTAGATATCATCACTAATACACAGGGGATAATATTCCAGTTAATTGTTAAATTAGATATCATCACTAATACACAGGTGATAATATTCCAGTTAATTGTTAAATTAGATATCATCACTAATACACAGGTGATAATATTCCAGTTAATTGTTAAATTAGATATCATCACTAATACACAGGTGATAATATTCCAGTTAATTGTTAAATTAGATATCATCACTAATACACAGGTGATAATATTCCAGTTAATTGTTAAATTAGATATCATCACTAATACACAGGTGATAATATTCCAGTTAATTGTTAAATTAGATATCATCACTAATACACAGGGGATAATATTCCAGTTAATTGTTAAATTAGATGTCATCACTAATACACAGGTGATAATATTCCAGTTAATTGTTAAATTAGATATCATCACTAATACACAGGTGATAATATTCCAGTTAATTGTTAAATTAGATATCATCACTAATACACAGGGGATAATATTCCAGTTAATTGTTAAATTAGATATCATCACTAATACACAGGTGATAATATTCCAGTTAATTGTTAAATTAGATATCATCACTAATACACAGGTGATAATATTCCAGTTAATTGTTAAATTAGATATCATCACTAATACACAGGTGATAATATTCCAGTTAATTGTTAAATTAGATATCATCACTAATACACAGGTGATAATATTCCAGTTAATTGTTAAATTAGATATCATCACTAATACACAGGTGATAATATTCCAGTTAATTGTTAAATTAGATATCATCACTGAATACACAGGTGATAATATTCCAGTTAATTGTTAAATTAGATATCATCACTAATACACAGGTGATAATATTCCAGTTAATTGTTAAATTAGATATCATCACTAATACACAGGGGATAATATTCCAGTTAATTGTTAAATTAGATGTCATCACTAATACACAGGTGATAATATTCCAGTTAATTGTTAAATTAGATATCATCACTAATACACAGGGGAGAATATTCCAGTTAATTGTTAAATTAGATATCATCACTAATACACAGGTGATAATATTCCAGTTAATTGTTAAATTAGATATCATCACTAATACACAGGTGATAATATTCCAGTTAATTGTTAAATTAGATATCATCACTAATACACAGGTGATAATATTCCAGTTAATTGTTAAATTAGATATCATCACTAATACACAGGTGATAATATTCCAGTTAATTGTTAAATTAGATATCATCACTAATACACAGGTGATAATATTCCAGTTAATTGTTAAATTAGATATCATCACTAATACACAGGTGATAATATTCCAGTTAATTGTTAAATTAGATATCATCACTAATACACAGGTGATAATATTCCAGTTAATTGTTAAATTAGATATCATCACTAATACACAGGGGATAATATTCCAGTTAATTGTTAAATTAGATGTCATCACTAATACACAGGTGATAATATTCCAGTTAATTGTTAAATTAGATATCATCACTAATACACAGGGGAGAATATTCCAGTTAATTGTTAAATTAGATATCATCACTAATACACAGGTGATAATATTCCAGTTAATTGTTAAATTAGATATCATCACTAATACACAGGTGATAATATTCCAGTTAATTGTTAAATTAGATATCATCACTAATACACAGGTGATAATATTCCAGTTAATTGTTAAATTAGATATCATCACTAATACACAGGTGATAATATTCCAGTTAATTGTTAAATTAGATATCATCACTAATACACAGGTGATAATATTCCAGTTAATTGTTAAATTAGATATCATCACTAATACACAGGTGATAATATTCCAGTTAATTGTTAAATTAGATATCATCACTAATACACAGGTGATAATATTCCAGTTAATTGTTAAATTAGATATCATCACTAACACACAGGTGATAATATTCCAGTTAATTGTTAAATTAGATATCATCACTAATACACAGGGGATAATATTCCAGTTAATTGTTAAATTAGATGTCATCACTAATACACAGGTGATAATATTCCAGTTAATTGTTAAATTAGATATCATCACTAATACACAGGGGAGAATATTCCAGTTAATTGTTAAATTAGATATCATCACTAATACACAGGTGATAATATTCCAGTAAATTGTTAAATTAGATATCATCACTAATACACAGGTGATAATATTCCAGTTAATTGTTAAATTAGATATCATCACTAATACACAGGTGATAATATTCCAGTTAATTGTTAAATTAGATATCATCACTAATACACAGGTGATAATATTCCAGTTAATTGTTAAATTAGATATCATCACTAATACACAGGGGATAATATTCCAGTTAATTGTTAAATTAGATATCATCACTAATACACAGGTGATAATATTCCAGTTAATTGTTAAATTAGATGTCATCACTAATACACAGGTGATAATATTCCAGTTAATTGTTAAATTAGATGTCATCACTAATACACAGGTGATAATATTCCAGTTAATTGTTAAATTAGATGTCATCACTAATACACAGGTGATAATATTCCAGTTAATTGTTAAATTAGATATCATCACTAATACACAGTGTATTATCTATTTAATTGTTAAATTGGACATGATAACTAAAACAGTGTCTAAAATATCCCACTTAATTTTGACGTTACATGTCATCCCTAATCCACAAGAGTTCCCCAAAAGCTGGTTTGGGAATTAGGGGTACACTTTTTATTGCAAGTTGGGGCTTCCCCACAACCTGGCACATGTGAACAGTTTTACAGAACTCCACCACATCTTTGTAGAGTTGTGGCCAGTCAAACTGCTGTCTTATGCAGGCTTGGGTTTTTCTGATGCCGACATGTCCAGCCATTGGAATTCCTGGGTTATTCTCTGTATTTCCTTATGGTACCTGGGCAGAACCACTATCTGGTGAACCACTGTCCACTCTTCATCCGCAGGTCTCTAAGGAGGTCTCCACTTCCTCATCGTCACCTCATTCTTTAAATAGTCACACTCTGGAACTCCCTCTGCTTCTGTTTAACTTTAGACTGTCTTTGCTAACTTTTTAAACATTGGGTCAGCTTGCTCAGCCTCGACCAAGGAAGATCTGTTTAACACATCCTTTTTGTCCTCTGAATTCCCAAAGAAGGTTTCAGATAACTAGATAGGAGGGTCATCAGTCTGCAGTGTCAGTTCATCCTCCTCTGATGGAGCTTGTTTGACCATGGACCATCACAACACAAAGGCAGGAAAAATGTCAGTGGCCTTCTCCTGTAACTGCTCTGTCTATCTCATCTATTTCAGTCTCTTGAAAACCACTGGAGAAGCTAGCACCTTCACCCTGACCAGATCATTACCCAGGAACAGGACCACCCTGTCTGCAGGTAAATTAGGGACAATCCCCAGGGTTACCAGTCCTGAAACAAAGCTGCACTCTAGGTATATTCGATATGGAGTCCTGGGCATTTACCTTCCCCAATACTGATGACTAATACTTGAGCGTTCGATGCCCTCTCTGGGGGAGAGTTCATGCATTTTCCCAGCAGGAGGGAATGGGTGGCCCCTTTATCCCAAGTATGGCTTTGGGCTTACTTGCTGCATTCGAGGGGTATTTGGTCACTTTTCCTTAGGATACAAAATCCTGCTATCTCGCAGGGATTTTCTTAAATTTTCCAGCACTCTCTGTGTTGGGCATACTGGGTCTTACTGCCACAGTTAAAGTCACAGCCTGGTCTTCTGTGTTTCCCATCAGGGCCCCATTTCCTGAACTGGTCTGGTGTATCCTGATTAATCCGACAGATTTTCACTGTAACGTCCAGCAGTCAGCTCGGAGGTGATTGTTACAGTGGAAACACACAGGCTTTTGGGCGTCACTCCTGTTCTCAGCATTGTCTGCTCTGGCCTAAGGAGGACCCGTTGTGTTTCCACCTCTCCCTTCTTGCTCATGGCTGTTTTACTTTATTCGTTCATGAGATGTGGGCGACGCTGGCTAGGCCAGCATTTATTACCCATCTGTAATTGCCCTGGAGAAGGAGTTGGTGATCTGTCTTCTTGAACCGCTGCAGTCCATGTCGGGTAGGTACACCCACAGTGCTGTCAGGAAGGGAGTTCCAGGATTTTGATCCAGCGACAGTGAAGGAACAGCGATATAGTTCTAAGTCAGGATGGTGTGTGACTTGGAGGGGAACTTGCAGATGGTACTGTTCCTATGAATTTGCTGCCCTGTCCTTCTAGGTGGTGGAGATCGCGGGTTGGAAGGTGCTGTCTAAGGAGCCTTGGTGCGTTGCTGCAGTGAATCTTGTAGATGGTACATACTGCTGCCTCTGTGCATTTATGGTGGAGGGAGTAAATGTTTGTAGATGGGGTGTGACAATCTGGAGCGTTGCTTTGTCCTGGATGGTGTCGAGCTTCTTGAATGTTGTTGGAGCTGCACACATCCAGGCAAGTGGAGAGTATTCCATCACACTCCTGACTTGTGCCTTGTAGATGGTGGACAGGCTTTGGAGAGTCAGGAGGTGAGTTACTCGCTGCAGAACTCCAAGCCTCTGACCTGTTCTTGTCACCACTGTATTTATATGGTTACTCCACAAGCAAATGGACCGCTGGGTGGAGCACTACCTAGAACTGTACTCCAGGGAGAATGTTGTCACTGAGACTGCCTTCAATGCAGCCCAGTCTCTGCCAGTCATGGATGAGCTGGACGTACAGCCAACAAAATCGGAACTCAGTGATGCCATTGATTCTCTAGCCAGCGGAAAAGCCCCTGGGAAGGACGGAATTACCCCTGAAATCATCAAGACTGCCAAGACTGCTATACTTTCAGCACTCTACGAACTGCTTTGCCTGTGCTGCAATGAGATAGCAGTCCCACAGGACGTGCGCGATGCCAATATCATCACCCTCTAAAAGAACAAATGTGACCACGGTGACAGCAGCAACTACCGTGGAATCTCCTTGCTGAGCATAGTGGGGAACGTCTTCGCTCGTGTCGCCTTAAACAGGCTCCAGATGCTGGCTGAGCGTGTCTATCCTGAGGCACAGTGTGGCTTTCCAGCAAAGAGATCCAACATTAACATGCTATTCTCCCTTCGCCAGCTACAGCAGGAATGCCGTGAACAACAGATGCCCCTCTACGGTGTTTTCATTGATCTCACCAAAGCCTTTGACCTCGTCAGCAGACGTGGTCTCTTCAGACTATTAGAAAAGATTGGATGCCCACCAAAGCTACTAAGTATCATCACCTCATTCCATGACAATATGAAAGGTAAAATTCAGCATAGCGGGGCCTCATTAGAACCCTTTACTTTCCTGAATGGCGTGAAACAAGGCTGTGTTCTCGCACCTACACTGTTTGGGATTTTCTTCTCCCTGCTGCTCTCACATGCGTTCAAGTCTTCAGAAGAAGGAATTTTCCTCCACACAAGATCAGGGGGCAGGTTGTTAAACCTTGCCCGTCTTAGAGCGAAGTCCAAAGTCCGAAAAGTCCTCATCAGGGAACTCCTCTTTCCTGAAGACGCTGCATTAACATCTTATACTGAAGAGTGTCTGCAGAGACTCATCGACAGGTTTGCAGCTGTCTGCAATGAATTTGGCCCAATCATCAGCCTCAAGAAAACGAATATAATGGGACAGGACATCAGAAATGCTCCATCCATCAATATCGGCGACCATACTCTGGAAGTGGTTCAAGAGTTCACCTAACTAGGCTCAACTATCACCAGTAACCTGTCTCTCGATGCAGAATTAAACAAGCGCATGGGAAAGGCATCCACTGCTATGTCCAGACTGGCCAAGAGAGTGTGGGAAAATGGCGCACTGACACGGAACACAAAAGTCCAAGTGTATCAGGCCTGTGTCGTCAGTACCTTGCTCTATGGCAGCGAGACCTGGACAATGTATGTCTGTCAAGAGCGACGTCTCAATTCATTCCATCTTCACTGCCTCCGGAGAATCCTTGGCATCAGGTGGCAGGACCGTATCTCCACCACAGAAGTCCTCGAGGCGGCCAACATCCCCAGCATATACTAAGCCAGCGGCGCCTGAGATGGCTTGGCCCTGTGACCCACATGGAAGATGGCAGGATTCCCAAGGACACATTGTGCAGCAAACTCGTCACTGGTACCAGACCCACCGGCCGTTCATGTCTCCACTTTAAAGACGTCTGCAAACGCGACATGACGTCCTGTGACATTGATCACAGGTCGTGGGAGTCAGTTGCCAGCGATCGCCAGAGCTGGTGGGCAGCCATAAAGGCGCGGCTAAAGTGTGGTGAGTCGAAGAGACTTAGCAGTTGGCAGGAAAAAAGACAGAAGTGCAAGGAGAGGGCCAACTATGTAACAGCACCGACAACCAATTTTATCTGCTGCACCTGTGGAAGAGTTTGTCACTCTAGAATTGGCCTTTATAGCCATTCCAGGCGTTGTTTCACAAACCACTGACCACCTCCAGGCACTTATCCATTGTCTCAGAGACAAGGAGGCCAAAGAAGGAGTTCAGTTGCTGGTCCGTGGTAACCCCAGGATGTTGATAGTGGGGGATTCAGTGATGGTAATGCAAATGTATGTCAAGGGGAGATGGTTAGATTCTCTCTTGTTGGAGATGATCATTGCCCAGCACTTGTGTGGCGCGAATGTTACTTGCCACTTAGCAGCTCAAGCCTGGATATTGTCCTAGTGTTGCTTGTTTTCTACACGGACTGCTTCAGTATTTGAGGAGTCACCAATGGTGCTGAACATTGTGCAATAATCAGCGAACATCCCCACTTCTGACCTTATGATTGAAGGAAGGTCATTGATGAAGCAGCTGAAGACGGTTGGGCCAAGGACACTACCCTGAGGAACTCCTGCAGTGATGTCCTGGAGCTCAGATGATTGACCTCCAACTCTAATCCTGTTATATTTTTCAGGTTCACGTGCAAAATGGTTGGCACATGGTTTAGGATTTCGGCTTTCCTAGCTTTTGGATGGATAGTAATCCCTTACTGCTCAGTTCTGTACAGAAATGTAGTTAGGCCACACTTACAATATTGCGTGCAATTCTGGTCGCCACACTACCAGAAGGACGTGGAGGCTTTGGAGAGGGTACAGATGAGGTTTACCAGGATGTTGCCTGGTCTGGAGGGCATTAGCTATGAAGAGAGGTTGGATAAACTCGGATTGTTTTCACTGGAACGACGGAGGTGGAGGGGCGACATGATAGATGTTTTCAAAGTTATGAGTGGCATGGACAGAGTGGATAGTCAGAAGCTTTTTCCCAGGGTGGAAGAGTCAGTTACTAGGGGACATAGGTTTAAGGTGAGTGGGGCAAAGTTTAGAGGGGATGTGCGAGGCAAGTTCTTTACACAGAGGGTGGTGAGTGTCTGGAACTTGCTGCCGGGGGAGGTGGTGGAAGCAGGTACGATAGCGACGTTTAAGAGGCATCTTGACAAATACATGAATGGGATGGGAATAGAGGGATATGGTCCCTGGAAGTGCAGAAGGTTTTAGTTTAGGCAGGCATCAAGATCGGCGCAGGGTTGGAGGGCCGAATCGCCTGTTCCTGTGCTATACTGTATTTTGTACAATCCTCAACTCTTCAACGAATAGGGCATTTAACCTGCCCCAAGTTACTTCACTCTGGGTTAGGAAGGTACTGCCTCAAATGTGGACATTTTAATACTCCAGCAGTGAAAAACCCATTAAAACTTTATTGAAGTTTTTGAAGTTTTGCTAGGGAACCATTTGGTTCCCCATTCCCAATTTCCCAACTGTCTTTGGTTTTTGATCCCAGATGCGAGCCCCAAATTTATGTTACACTTCAGGTGAGGAGGGGTCGAAAGGCTCCTGTCTTGTTGCTCTCCTTGTTCGATGCCACAGGCTTTATTCCTTTTTAAATAGTGCATGTGTTTACCAATTCAGTGAGTGTTTAATACTTCAAGTGCTAGGATCATAAAAGAATCAATCAGGCAGGTTTTCTTTAGTTTAAACAAGAAAGAGGTTATTTTATTGTACTGAAAATCAAATACCGATTGAAGTAAAATAGTAAACTCTGCTTCAACTTTCATACACACACACACACACACACACACACACACACACACACACACAAATAGGTTACAGAGTGATGGAGAATAGTTTGGGTTGGATTAGAGTCCAGAAGAAATAAAACTAATGTACAGTTTGTGGGGTCTTGTAATTCATTTTTCCTCTGACTGAATTCATGGTTCCAAAGTCTCTGCCTGGTAGAAGTGGACATGCAGCTGGTCCGCCTGGTTCAGGGGTTTCTTGGAGACAGTAATGCTCAGTGGCTTTCTTCCTCGGTCTCTGTAGCAATGGTGGACTTGGATGTTCTGCAGTCACAGACAGATTACAACATTTACAATGTTACCTGGGGAGAGAAAGAGAGCGTAAGACAGCCCAACCAGGGTCTTGCATGGGTTAGCTTGCAAAGCTTGTCTGCTGTGTGTAACAAAAAGTTACAAGTTTACATAGACTGGGGTAGGGGGGAGGGAGGCTGTCACATGGTCTATCAGTACCTTTCTTCCTTTAATGAGTTTCAAAGTCTAAGAATCCCAAATCTCTCTCAAATTATATTGTAAATGTTTCTCCTGCAGGTACGTCTCCGCGAGTAAATGCTGCAAGATGGCTTTAAATGTCTTGCTAATGAGGGTGATCCCAGATAATCTACTCAATTGTTCAAAACATTGTCGTGGGTGGGAGCTTTGAAGACATACATCTCCACTTCGATGTCCTGGAATGTGAGGTATTTCAATGCAAATTGTGGTGGCCATCTTGACTACCAGCTTTTTAAATGTTAAATGCAGGATTCCAGCTTTCCAATTTCAAAGTTTAATGTTGGTTTCCAACCAGTGAATTAAAAATTCTCATTCAGCATAGCATGTTTTCTTGGCAGGAGGTATTAGAAAGGCGTGCTGCACTTCAAGATGTTAATACAAAAAGAATCCTGGTTGCTGTGGGAAATAAGAGTGGAAATTGTGAAGGAACGAACCATAGTTTTCCTTACACACAGGGATGGTGCCAAAGGACTGGAGAATTGTAAATGTTACACCATTGTCCTAAAAAGAGTGTAAGGACAAGCCCAGCAAATAGAGGACAGCCAGTTAAACCACGGTGCTGGGAAAGCTTTTAAAACAATAATCCAAAACAAAATTAACTGACTGGGACAAATGTGGATGAATTTAGCCTCACCAAAGCCTTGTTTCAATGCAGCAAGACACCCTTTCTCCTGTATTTCAATCCTCTCGCTATGAAGGCCAACATACCCGGGGACTGCTGGGTAGGGGAAAACTATTTATTTGGGCAGTTTTAAAATCTTTGTCTTTTGCGAGGAGCAGCCTTGATAGAACGGGGTGCGGAGCGGACTTTCAGCTGAGCGGTCAATTTCAGTAAGTTACAAGTTAATCCCTTTTTTGTTTCGGAGGACCGGGGACTGCTGGGTAGGGGAAAACGATTTATTTGGGCAGTTTTAAAATCTTTGTCTTTTGCGAGGAGCAGCCTTGATAGAACGGGGTGCGGAGCGGACTTTCAGCTGAGCGGTCAATTTCAGTAAGTTACAAGTTAATCCCTTTTTTGTTTCGGAGGACCGGGGACTGCTGGGTAGGGGAAAACTATTTATTTGGGCAGTGGCAGTACCCGAGACACTACACGTGTAGTGTCTCCCACCCACCCTCCTCCTCTAACCAAAAAAAAAAGGACTCTAGGGTGTTGATAAGGTAAGCTTTTTATTTAAAACTTCAGTCCGTCGGATTGCTAAGCGAACAAGTTTTGACTTTTTTTTTTTCGTTTGGTTTTTCAGTAGATTTATTGGGAATCTAGAATAGTGGGAATGGAGGTAAAGGCAGTTGTATGTTCCTCCTGCAGAATGTGGGAGGTAGGGGTCGCCAAGAGTGTCCCTGCTGACTGCATCTGTGGGAAGTGCACCCAACTCCAGCTCCTCGCAGACCGTGTTAGGGAACTGGAGCTGGAGCTGGATGAACTTCGGATCATTCGGGAGGCAGAGGGGATTATTGACAGGAGTTATAGGGAGGCAGTCACACCTCAGGTAAAAGAAGTAGGTAGATGGGTTACCGTCAGGGGAAGGAAAGGGAACCAGCAGGCAGTGCAGGGATCCCCTGTGGCCGTTTCCCTCAACAACAGGTATACCGTTTTGGATACTGTTGGGGGGGACGACTTACCAGGGGTAAGCAATGGGGTGCAGGTCTCTGGCACAGAGTCTGTCCCTGTTGCTCAGAAGGGAAAAGGGAAGAGGAGCAGAGCATTAGTCATTGGGGACTCCATAGTTAGGGGAACAGATAGGAGGTTCTGTGGGAACGAGAGAGACTCACGGTTGGTGTGTTGCCTCCCAGGTGCCAGGGTACGTGATGTCTCCGATCGTGTTTTTGGGATCCTTAATGGGGAGGGGGAGCACCCCCAAGTCGTGGTCCACATAGGCACCAACGACATAGGTAGGAAGAGAGATGGGGATTTAAGGCAGAAATTCAGGGAGCTAGGGTGGAAGCTTAGAGCGAGAACAACCAGAGTTGTTATCTCTGGGTTGTTGCCTGTGCCACGTGCTAGCGAAGAGAGGAATAGGGAGAGAGAGGAGTTGAACACGTGGCTGCAGGGATGGTGTAGGAGGGAGGGTTTTGGTTTCCTGGATAATTGGGGCTCTTTCTGGGGTAGGTGGGACCTCTACAAACAGGATGGTCTTCACCTGAACCAGAGGGGTACCAATATCCTGGGGGGGAGATTTGTTAGTGCTCTTCGGGGGGGTTTAAACTAAATCAGCAGGGGAATGGGAACCTAAATTGCAGTGCCAGTGTACAGGCTGTTGAGAGTAGTGAGGTAGGGGATAAGGTTACAGGGACGCAAGAGGGCACTGGCAAGCAAGAACTTGGTTTAAAGTGTGTCTACTTCAACGCCAGGAGCATCCGGAATAAGGTGGGTGAGCTTGCAGCATGGGTTGGTAGCTGGGATCCTGATGTTGTGGCCATTTCGGAGACATGGGTAGAGCAGGGGCAGGAATGGATGTTGCAGGTTCCGGGATTTAGATGTTTCAGAAAGAACAGAGAAGAGGGTAAAAGAGGGGGGGGGTGTGGCATTGTTAATCAAGGAGAGTATTACAGCGGCATAAAGGACGTTTGAGGACTCGTCTACTGAGGTAGTATGGGCCGAGGTTAGAAACAGGAGAGGAGAGGTCACCCTGTTGGGAGTTTTCTATAGACCTCCGAATAGTTCCAGAGATGTAGAGGAAAGGATAGCGAAGATGATTCTCGACAGGAGCGAGAGTAACAGGGTAGTGGTTATGGGGGACTTTAACTTTCCAAATATTGACTGGAAATACTATAGTTCGAGTACTTTAGATGGGTCTGTTTTTGTCCAGGGTGTGCAGGAGGGTTTTCTGACACAGTATGTGGACAGGCCAACCAGGGGCGATGCCACATTGGATTTGGTACTGGGTAATGAACCCGGCCAGGTGTTCGATTTAGATGTAGGTGAGCACTTTGGCGATAGTGATCACAATTCGGTTAGGTTTACCTTAGCGATGGGCAGGGACAGGTACATACCGCAGGGCAAGAATTATAGCTGGGGGAAAGGAAATTATGACGCGATTAGGCAAGATTTAGGATGTGTAGGATGGGGAAGGAAACTGCAGGGGATGGGCACAAACGAAATGTGGAGCTTATTCAAGGAGCAGCTAATGCGTGTCCTTGATAAGTATGTACCTGTCAGGCAGGGAGGAAGTTGTCGAGCAAGGGAGCCGTGGTTTACTCAAGAAGTTGAAGCGCTTGTCAAGAGGAAGAGGGCGGCTTATGTTAGGATGAGACGTGAAGGCTCAGTTAGGGCGCTTGAGAGTTACAAGCTAGCCAGGAAGGATCTAAAGGGAGGGCTAAGAAGAGCAAGGAGAGGCCACGAGAAGTCATTGGCGGATAGGATCAAAGAAAACCCTAAGGCTTTCTATAGGTATATCAGGAATAAACGAATGATAAGAGTTAGAACAGGGCCAATCAAGGATAGTAGTGGGAAGTTGTGTGCGGAATCAGAGGAGATAGGGGAAGCGTTAAATGAATATTTTTCGTCAGTATTTACAGTAGAGAAAGAAAATGTTGCCGAGGAGATTACTGAGATACAGCCTACTAGGCTAGATGGGATTGAGATTCACAAGGAGGAGGTGTTAGCAATTTTGGAAAGAGTGAAAATAGATAAGTCCCCTGGGCCAGATGGGATTTATCCTAGGATTCTCTGGGAAGCCAGGGAGGAGATTGCAGAGCCGTTGTTGTTGATCTTCAAGTCGTCATTGTCGACAGGAGTAGTGCCGGAGGACTGGAGGATAGCAAATGTTGTCCCCTTGTTCAAGAAGGAGAGTAGAGACAACCCTGGTAATTATAGACCTGTGAGCCTTACTTCGGTTGTGGGTAAAATGTTGGAAAAGGTTATAAGAGACAGGATTTATAATCATCTTGAAAAGAATAAGTTCATTTGCGATAGTCAGCACGGTTTTGTGAAAGGTAGGTCGTGCCTCACAAACCTTATTGAGTTTTTCGAGAAGGTGACCAAACAGGTGGATGAGGGTAAAGCCGTGGATGTGGTGTATATGGATTTCAGTAAGGCGTTTGATAAGGATCCCCACGGTAGGCTATTGCAGAAAATACGCAAGTATGGGGTTGAAGGTGATTTAGAGCTTTGGATCAGAAATTGGCTAGCTGAAAGAAGACAGAGGGTGGTGGTTGATGGCAAATGTTCATCCTGGAGTTTAGTTACTAGTGGTGTACCGCAAGGTTCTGTTTTGGGGCCACTGCTGTTTGTCATTTTTATAAACGACCTGGATGAGGGTGCAGAAGGGTGGGTTAGTAAATTTGCGGATGACACGAAGGTCGGTGGATTTGTGGATAGTGTCGAAGGGTGTTGTAGGGTACAGAGGGACATAGATAGGCTGCAGAGCTGGGCTGAGAGATGGCAAATGGAGTTTAATGCGGAGAAGTGTGAGGTGATTCACTTTGGAAGGAGTAACAGCAATGCAGAGTACTGGGCTAATGGGAAGATTCTTGGTAGTGTAGATGAGCAGAGAGATCTTGGTATCCAGGTACATAAATCCCTGAAAGTTGCTACCCAGGTTAATAGGGCTGTTAAGAAGGCATATGGTGTGTTAGCCTTTAATAGTAAGGGGATCGAGTTTCAGAGCCACGGGGTCATGATGCAGCTGTACAAAACTCTGGTGAGGCCGCACCTGGAGTATTGCGTGCAGTTCTGGTCACCGCATTATAGGAAGGATGTCGAGGCTTTGGAGAGGGTGCAGAGGAGATTTACTAGGATGTTGCCTGGTATGGAAGGAAGATCTTACGAGGAAAGGCTGAGGGACTTGGGGTTGTTTTCGTTAGAGAGAAGGAGGAGGAGAGGTGACTTAATAGAGACATACAAGATAATCAGAGGGTTAGATAGGGTGGATAGTGAGAGTCTTTTCCTCGGATGAGGATGGCAAACACGAGGGGACATAGCTTTAAGTTGAGGGGTGAAAGATATAGGACAGATGTCAGAGGTAGTTTCTTTACGCAGAGAGTAGTAGGGGCGTGGAACGCCCTGCCTGCAACAGTAGTAGACTCGCCAACTTTAAGGGCATTTAAGTGGTCATTGGATAGACATATGGATGTAAATGGAATAGTGTAGGTCAGATGATCGGCGCAACATCGAGGGCCGAAGGGCCTGTACTGCGCTGTAATATTCTAATTCTAATTCTAATTCGAATACCATTTTCCTCCTTAACTGCCTGCTGAACCTGCATGTTTACTTTCAGCAACTGGTGCACAAGGACACCCAGGTCTCACTGCACCTCCCCCTCTCCAAAGTTATCGTCGTTCAGACAATCTGCCTTTCTGTTTTTGACACCAAAGTGGATAACTTCACATTTATCCACATGATACTGCATCTACCATGTATTTCCCACTCACTCAACCTGTCCACATCACACTGGAGCTTCTCTGCATCCTCCTCACAGCTCACCCTCCCACCCAGCTTTGTGTCATCTGCAAACTTGGATATATTACATTTGCTCTTACTGTTTGTTTCCTGTCTGCCAACTAGTTCTCTATCCATGTCAGTACCATACCCCCAATCCCATGGGATTTAACCTTTGCACGCTAATCTCCTGTGTGGGACCTTATTGAAAGCCTTATTAAAATCCAAATACAACACATCCACTCGTTCCCTCTTATCTATTCTATTAGTTACATCCTCAAAAATTCCAGTAGATTTACCAAGCATGATTTCCCTTTCCTAAATCCATGCTGACTGTGTCCGATCCTGTCACTGTTTCCCAAGTGCTCTGTTATTACATATTTTATAATGGACTCTAGCATTTTCCCCACTACTGATGTCAGGATAACCCCTCTATAATTCACTGTTGTCTCTTTACCTCTTTTTTTAAAATAGTGAGGTTACATTGTCTACCCTCCAATCCATTGTAACTGTTCCAGGATAGAATTTTGAAGACTGACCAGCAATGCATCTACTATTTCTGGAGTCACTTGCTTAAGTGATCAGACCCACCGGCCGTCCATGTCTCCGTTATAAAGACGTCTGCAAACGCGACATGAAATCGTGTGACATTGATCACAAGTCGTGGGAGTCAGTTGCCAGCATTCGCCAGAGCTGGCGGGCAGCCATAAAGACAGGGCTAAATTGTGGCGAGTCGAAGAGACTTAGTAGTTGGCAGGAAAAAAGACAGAGGCGCAAGGGGAGAGCCAACTGTGCAACAGCCCCAACAAACAAATTTCTCTGCAGCACCTGTGGAAGAGCCTGTCACTCCAGAATTGGCCTTTATAGCCACTCCAGGCGCTGCTTCACAAACCACTGACCACCTCCAGGCGCGTATCCATTGTCTCTCGAGATAAGGAGGCCCAAAAGAAAAAGAAAGAACTTGCTTAAGTACTTTGGAATGTAGATTATCAGGCCCTGGGGATTTATCAGCCTTCAATCCCATCAATTTACCCAACACCATTTCCCTATTAATACTGATTTGTGTCCTCATTTGAGAAGAAAGAACCAAAGTATGTATTTAATTGTTCTGCCATTTCTTTGTTCCCTATTACTTCCAAACAGCATTTGATGAAGTGTCACTTAACAGGCTTGTCGATAAAGATAAAGCCCATGGAATAAAAGGGACAAAGTTGTCTGCATGACAGGAAGCAGAGAGAGGGGGTGAAAGGTTGTTGTTAGAACTGGAGGAAGTTTCCCCCAGGGGTCGTTACTAGGTCTGTAACTTTTCATGATCTATTTTAGCCACTTGGACTTGAGTGTAGATTAGAGATACAGCACTGAAACAGGCCCTTCGGCCCACCGAGTCTGTGCCGACCATCAACCACCCATTTATACTAATCCTACACTAATCCCATATTCCGACCACATCCCCACCTGTCCCTATATTTCCCTACCACCTACCTATACTAGGGGCAATTGCTAATGGCCAATATACCTATCAACCTGCAAGTCTTTGGCATGTGGGAGGAAACCAGAGCACACGGAGGAAACCCACGCAGACACAGGGAGAACTTGCAAACTCCACACAGGCAATACCTAGAATTGAACCCGGGTTGCTGGAGCTGTGAGGCTGCGGTGCCAACCACTGCGCCACTGTGCCGCCCTGTAAATAGCACAATTGTAAATTTTACACTTGCCACAAAACCTGGAAGTGTATTGCACAATGAGGATGATATTGACAGACATCAAGTGGATATAGACAGACTGATGGAATGGACGTACACATGGTAGATAAACATTAACAGAAACGCAAAATGATACATTTTTCATAGGATGGACAGGAGAGGCAATGGAAAATAAAGGGTGTAATTTTAATGGGGGTGCAGCAGAAGTTTGGATGCATGTGAATAATTCTATGGCAGGGCATGCAGATAAGATTGTTAAAAATGACATGCTGTGTGACTGTTACAAAGACAAACTATCCCTCCTTGTCTTTCACAGACGTACTGGAGCCTGTTACAATGTTGGTGTCTTCCTCCCACACCTCTCCACAGTCGTCCAGCCAGAAGGAACTACTATTACCTTCTTATTATTTCATGGTAAGTGGGCGCCGCTGCCTGGGCCAGCATTCATTGCCCATCGCTAATTGCTCTTGAGAAGGTGGTGGTGAGCTGCCTTCTTGATCCAACTGGTGCAGGTACACCCACAGTGCTGTTAGGAAGGGATTTCCAGGATTTTGACCCAGTGAGAGTGAAGGAACAGCGATATAGTTCCAAGTCCGGATGATGTGTGACTTGGAGGGGAACTTGCAGTGGTGATGTTCCCATGCATCACTGCCCTTGTCCTTCTTTGTGGTAGAGGTCGCGGGTTTGGAAGGTACTGTTTAAGGAGCCTTGGTGCGTTGCTGCAGTGCATCTTGTAGATGGTACACACTGCTGCCCCTGTGTGCTGGTACTGGAGGGAGTCAATGACACGCCAACTACAATCAATCAATCAAGCAGGGCTGCTTTGTCCTGGATGGTGTTGAGTTCCTGGAATGCTGTTGGAGCTTCACCCATCCAGGCAAGTGGGGAGTATTCCATCGCACTCCTGATTTGTGCCTTATAGATGGTGGAAAGGCTTTGGGGAGTCAGGAAATGAGTTACTCGCCTCAGGATTCCTAGCCTCTGACCTGTTGTAGCTGCAATTCAGCTTCTGTTCAATAATAACCCCTAGAATGTTGATAGTAGAGGATTCAGTGATGATAACGCCATTGACTGTCAAGGGGAGATGGTTAGATTCTCTCTTATTGGAAATGTTCGTGTCCTGGCACTTTTGCAGCATGAATGCGACTTGCCACATATCAGTTTTGGGTGCATCTTGGTTTGCAAGTACGTAGTTCCTTGGAAGTGGCAACACAGGTAGACAGCGTGGTGAAGAAGCCATTTGGCTTGCCTTCATCGGTCGAGGCATTGAGTACAAGAGTTGGGACGTTATGTTACAGTTATACATAACGTTGGTTGGGCCGCATTTGGAGTACTGTGTGCAGTTCTGGTCGCTGCACTACAGTAAAGATGTGATGAAGCTAGAGAGGGTTCAGAAATGATTCACAAGGATGTTGCCTTGTTTGGAGGGCTTGAGTTATAGATAGAGATTGGATAGGCTGGGTCTGTTTTCCCTGGAGCGAAGGAGGCTGAGAGGGGACATGTTAGAGGTATATAAAATTCTGAGAGGCATAGATAAAGTAGTTGGCCAGAGTCTGCTTCCATGGTGGGGGCGACTAAATCTAGACGGCATAGAATTAAGGTGAGAGGGACGAGGTTTAAAGGGGATCAAAGGGGTAAATTTTTCACACAAAGAATAGTGGGTATCTGGAATGAGCTGCCTGAGGAGGTGGTGGAGGCAGGAACAGTAGCGACAGTTAAGAGGCATCTGGACAGGTACTTGAATGAGCAAGGCATAGTAAGATATGGAATTAATGCAGGCAGGTGGAATTAGTATAGATAGGCATCATGGGGTGACTAAATCTGAGGGGGGAGCTGATAGAAGTATAAAAAATTATGAGGTGCATAGATAGGAAGAAACTTTTTTTTTCCCCCTTGGCGCAAGTGTCAATAGCCAGGGGGTAGAGATTTACAGGAAGGGGCAGGAGATTTAGAGGGGAATTGAGTAAAACAAATTCACCCAGAGGGTGGTTGGAATCTGGACCACACTGCCTGAAGGGATGGTAGAGGCAGGAACCCTCATAACATTTAAAAAGTATTTGTAGAAGCACTTGAAACACCATAGCATACAAGGCTATGGGCCAAGTGCCAGAAAATGTGATTAGAATGGATAGGTGCTTGATGGCCAGCATGGATATGATGGGCCGAAGGGTCTGTCTATAGTCTGTATAACTCTATGGCTGTACAAAATGAGTGGAGCTGAAGGAGAAGTTGATCAATGTGAAAACAATTTCAGCCTGGCGGAGGAGGGTGGTAGTGGATGGGGACTGGATGGGCCTCTGTTCAAGGAAGAAACAGAGAACCCTAAGACTGTCCTGGTGGGGGATGGAAGGTGCAGATACATTGGACGTCCATCATGAAGAGGAACTGGAAATTGTCAAAATGACGTAGTGCGTCCGAAGAGTCGCAGATGTAGGTGGAAAGAAACTGGACGAGGGGAGAAAAAAATCGACTCAAGATAGGAAGTAATAAGTTCAAGTGGGGCAGGAACAGGCTGAAACAATGAGTCTGCTGGGATAGTCCTGTTTGTGGATTTTAGGAAGGAGGTAGAAGTGGGTTGCCCGTGGTTGTGGGACTGTGAGGTTGGAAGCTGTAGCGGGAAGATCTCCAGAGGAGATGAGCTCAGTTACAGTCCTGTGGACAGCAGCTTGATGTTCGCTGGTGGGTTCATGGTCGAGAGGGAAGTAGGAAGAAGTGTCTGAGAGTTGATGCTGAGCCTCTGCAAGGTAGCAGTCGGTACGCCGGACAACAACAGCACCATCCTTGTCTGCAGGTTTGATCACAATGTCGGGATTAGACTTGAGAGAACGGAGTGCAGCAAGTTCAGAGGGGGACAGACTAGAGTGAGTGAGGGGAGCAGAGAAATTGTGATGGCCGATGTTTCACCGACATTTCTCAATGAAACGATCAAAAGTGGTTAAGAGGCCAGAGGGAGGGGTCCAGGTGGAGGGAATATACTTGAGCTGGGTGAGTGGGTCCACTAGTCGGGGTGGGTGTAGGACTCCTGGTCAAGGAAGTGAGGCAGGAGGTGATATGATGGAAAAGAGATCAACAGCATGCCGAGCGTGAATTTAATTAAGGTGGGAGTGTAAGGGGATATAACTGAGTCCTTTGCTAGGTACAGATCATTCGGTGACAGAGGGGGGGAGGTGCACCTGTTTAAGAATAAGGGATCACCCATTTAATACAGCGATGAGGAGACATTGTTTCATCTCAAAGGGTCGAGAGTCTTTGGAATTCTCTTCCTCAAACGGCAGTGGAAGCAGAGAATTTGAAATTTTTTAATGCAGAACTGGATAGATTTTTGATCAGCAAGGGAGTGAAAGGTTACCGGGGGTAGATGGAAATGTGAAATAATCAGTTCAGCCAGGAACTTATTGAATGGTGGAGCAGGCTCGAAGGGCCGAGTGGCCTACTCCTGCTCCTACTTCGTGTGTTCATATATAAATATATGTTGTTGTTGTTATTGATGGCTTTGGAACAGCTCTGTATACTCACCCCAGCCTGAAAAACAATCTATTTTCTGTGCCTTAGCCAATTGGATGTTCACACAACCACTGCCACTTTGATCATTGGGTTCAGTTTTCCGAAGAAGTCGATTAAATCGCTCTTGATCAAACGCCTTTTGAAAGTTTATATACATAACACCAGCTGTACAACCCTCATCAATCCCCTATATTACTCCATCAAATAAATCCTTCAAGCTTGTTAGATACAATTTGCCTTTAACATGTTCATGGTAGTTGACATTTATAAACCCTTGTTTTTCAAAACAGCAGGTATCTGTATCCTGGTTGATGGTTGAAATTTCCCCACCAGGGACGTTAAACTGACTGGTCAGTAAATACAGGGCTTAGTCCATATCTCCTTTTTTTAAACAATGTCTAACATTTACAACCATCCAGTCTCCTGTCATCACTCCAATATCCAAGAAGTATTGGAAGCTCCTGGCCAGTGCCTCTGTTATTTGCACCTTTCCTTCCCTCAACAACTCTCATACCTCCCATGCAGACCATGTAAATGTTCTGCTTTATTGTGGTACAAAAAGGGTTGGATTGAAAGGGGTTAACTGAACCTGTTTGTTCAGTGACTGTAATTAATGTAATCCATGGACTCTAATTGCGTCACTGGAGGGTTTCCTTCTTCTATTAATACAGGACTCCTTTTAATGTGTTCTTCCATCATGTCTGCAGGAGCATCACCCCCGCACTAACAGGGATCAGTGGCTCCAGTGAGATGGAGAGGATAGATCAGAATCTGAGAACAATAGATTGGAATGTTACAAAAATGGACAGGAGTTTATCCCATTGGTTTGATTATCTTACTGCGGATGATTATTGGATAACATTGGCGCATCGGATCCACTGGGCACTGATGCTGATTCAACACATTTATTATCCCATCCTCGCTATTGTTGGTGTCCCTGGTAAGTCTCTCTATCCAGCTATTAATTCTAGAAACCATGATTAACTGTTTTACTGTTCTTAACAACGACCACCTTCAAAATATCGTCCTCCATGTGAGCCCATTTGCTGCATAAACTCTGGTCTGTGTCTTTGTCAAATCTACTATACCAATGCTGTCCTGGTTACTCTCCCTGTTACAAACCACCATAAACCACAGTCTGTACAAAACTCTGCTGTCTATATCCTAATTCATACTAAATCTCATTCACGCAACATCCCTGAACTCAGTGACCTACATTGTTTTTTGTAGGATAGTATACAAAAAGAAATAAATGGGGTGTGGATGAAAGGTACCACAATAATTATGGGTGAGTTTAATCTACATGTAGATTGGGCAAATCAGATTGGCAAAGGTAGCCTAAACAATTATCACATTGAGTGTATTCAGGACAGTTCCTTAGAGCAGCACGTTCTGCAGTCAACCAGAGAGGATAATGTTCAATGAGACAGGATTAATGAAGAACCTCCTAAAAAAGGAGTCTTTAGACGACAATTATCATAACATGATAGCATTTCAATGTTCAGATTGAAGGGAAAACTGTGGGTCTAAGACTAGTTTTTAAAAAAAAACCTAAATAAAGGTAATTATAAGGATATGAAGGCATAGGTGGCAAAAGTGAACTTGGAAACTAGGTTAAAAGGTAGTACAGTAGAGATGCAGTGGCAGATTTTTAAGGAGATACTTACTAACTCTCAGCAAAGATGTATCTCAATGAGAAAGAAAGGCTCTTGCAGAAGGTTGCATCATACGCCGCAAAATAATGAAGTTAAGGATAATATTGAATTGAAAGAAACATGACAAATCTGCAAAGATTGTTGGTGGGTGAGAAGATTGGACAGATTTTAAGAACCAGCAATCAATGATAAAAAAGAGGGAAAGGTAGAGTGTGGGAGAAAGCCAACTAGTAATCTAAAAATAGAGGATAAGAGTTTATACAAGTATTTAAATAGGAAAATAGAAACTAAAATTAGTGTTAGTCCTCTAGAAAGTGAGTTTGCAGAATTAATAATGAGAAACAAGGACATGGTGGAGGTGTTGAACAGCTATTTTCTGTCTGTTTTCATTGTAGAAGACATAGCAAACCTTCCAAATATACCTAAATCAAGAGGCAAAAGGAAGTGAGGAACTTAAAACAATCACTATGACCAGAGAAAAGAGGATACTGGGAAAACTATCACACCTAAAGGCTGATAGGACCCACCATCCGTGGATAACGAAAACAGCTAAAGATAGTATCAAACTTAAAGATAAAGCATTTAGCGGTGCAAAGATGGGTGGCAGGGCAGAAGATTAGACAGAATATAAAAATCAGCAAAGAACAACTAAAGATTGATAAGGAAGGAAACATTAGAGTACGAGGGAAAGCTGGCTAGAAATATAAAGACAGATAGGAAGAGTCTCTATCGATATTTAAAGAAGAAAAGAGTTAACAAAGTGAGCATTAGTCGGACAGAAAGTGAGTCAGCGAAATTAATAATGGAAAACAAGGAGATAGCAGATGAATTGAGCAGATATTTTGCATTAATCGTCACTATTGAGGATGCAAGTAACATCCCAGTATTAGCTGTAATTCAGGAAATGGAAGGGAGGGAGGGAGAAACCCAAGAAAATTACAATCACCAGGGAAGTGATACTGAACAAATTGTTGGAGCTGTGGAATGACAGTCCCCTGATCCTGAAGAGTGACTAGTGAGATAGTCGATGCGCTGGTTTTGATTTTTCAAAAATCCCTAGATTCAGAGAAGGTTTAATTCGATTGGTAAATAACGAACTCCTTTATTCAAAAAGGGAGAGAGACAGAAAGCAGGAAACTACAGGCCAGTTAGCTTAACATCTCTCTTAGGAACAATGTTAGAAGCTATTATTAGATATGTAATAGAGCATTTAGAAAAAGTCAAGGTAATCAGGCAGAATCAACATGGTTTTCTGAAAGGGGAAATCATGTTTAACCAATTTATTGGAGTTCTTTGAAGAAGTAACATGTGCTGTGGATAATGGGGAACTGGTGGATGTACTGTACTTAGATTTCCAGAAGGAATTTGATAGAGTGCCACATCAAAGGTTATTGTGAAAAAGAAAATATCATGGTGTAGGGAGTAGTATATTGTCATAGATAGAAGATTGGCTAGCTAACAGGAAATAGAGAGTAGGCATAAATGGGTCATTTTCTGGTTGGTAAGATGTAATGAGTGGTGTGCCACAGGGATCAATGCTGGTGACACAACGTTTTATAATTTATATAAATGACTTGGATGAAGGGACTGAAGGTATGGTTGCTAAATTTGCTGATGAAACAAAGAGAGGTCGGAAGGTAAGTTGTGAAGAGGATATAAGGAGGCTACAAAGGGATATAGATAGGTTATGTGAGTGGGCAAAGATCTGGAAAACGGAGTATCATGTGGGAATCGTGAAATTTCCCATTTTGGCAGGAAGAATAAAAAAGAAGTGTATTATATAAATGGTGAGATTGCAGAACTCTGAGATGCACAGGGATCTGGGTGTCCTAGTGCATAAATCAAAAAAGGTTAGTATGCAGGTACAGCACGTAATTAGGAAAGCTAATAGAATGTTACCATTTATTGCAAGGGGAATTGAATACAAAAGTAAGGAGGTCTTGCTACAGTTATACAGGTAATTGGTGAGACCACATCTGGAGGACCGACTATTGTACTGATCTCCTTAGTTAGGGAAGGATGTAAATGCGTTGGAAGCAGTTCAGGGAAGGTTTGCGAGACTAATACCTGGCATGGGCGAGTTGTCATATGAAGAAAGGGTGGGCAGGCCAGGGTTGTACCTGCTGGAGTTTAGAAGAGTAAGAGGTGACTTGATTGACACATAAAAGATCCTGAGGGGTCTTGACAGGGTGGATGTGGAAATGATGTTTCTTCTTGTTGGAGAATCTAGAACTCGGGGTCACTGTTTAAAAATAAGGGTTGCCCATTTAAGACAGAGATGAGGAGATTTTTTTTCTGAGGGTCATGAATCTTTGGAACACTTTTCCTCAAAAGGCGGTGGAAGCAGAGTCTTTAAATATTTTTAAATCAGAGGTAGATAGATTGTTGATAAGCAAGGAGGTGGAAGGTTAGTGGGAGAAGCTGGGATTGTGCAGCCGAGGTTACAATCAGATCAACCATGATCTTATTTAATGGCGTAGCAGGCTCGAGGGCCCGTGTGACCTACTCCAGCTCCTACCTTGCATATTTGTCTGTCCAGTCCAGTCCCCAGGACCAGAAGGCCTGCGTCCAGGGGTCCTAAGGTAAGTATGGTCGATAAATGTGCTGACGACATCAAGATGGGACGGAAAGTACGTGGTCAAGATGAGGTAAAGTGTTTGCAAAGGGATACAAATAGGTTCAGTGAGGTCGCAAAACTTTGGCGGATGGAGTACAATGTGGTAAGATGTGAACTTGTTCACTTTGGCCGGAAGAATAGAAAAGCAGTATACTATTTAAATGTAGAGAGATTGAAGAACTCGGTGGTACAGAGGGATCTGGGTGTCTGGGTACATGAATCTGAAAGAGTTAGTATACAGGGACAGCAAGTGATTCGGAAGGCAAACGGAATGTTAACGTTTATTGCAAAGGGAATCGAGTATCAAAGTGGGGAAGTTTTACTGCAGCTGTGCAGGGTCTTGGTGAGACCACATCTGGAATATTGTGTACAGTTTTGGTCTCCTTATTTGATCAAAATGAAATTATTGCATAAGAAGCAGGTCAGCAAAAGTTAACTTGACTCATTCCCTGAATGAAGGGGTTATATTATGAAGACATTTTTTAACGGTTTGGAGTTTAGAAGAATGAGATGTGTCTTATTGAAGCTTATCAGATCCTGAGGGGACTTGATAGAGTGGATACCGGGAGGATGTTTCCATTGTGGGGGAGACTGGAACAAGGGGATAAAGTTTAAAAATAACAGATCAGTCATGTCCTTATTCGAATGGTGGAGCAGGCTCAACGGGTCTAATGGACTCCTCCTGCTCCTCAGTTCTATCTTCATATGTCCAGTAACACCTCAATTTTAATATTCTCACTCTTGTGATCAAATCCCTCCATGTCCTCACCCCTCTGATTATCCCAATCCCCTGTCCATTTCCAATATTCCTGAAACTTGTTCATCTTAAAGTCTTTTTATAATTCCCTTTTTAAACAGAGTTTCTTTCCCTCTGTCTCTCTCCCTGACCACACATTTCATCTCTCCAGCTCTACTGGTGCTGTGGAAGTTTGGATCCATAGAATAGTGTGGGCTGCAGTGCCGGTCACATCCAGTACATTGCACAGGACACCCATGCTGGCCGGGGTGATAGCGTGGGTGTAACGTGTGTGTGTCTGTAGTATGAGGAGGGGTCTGAATATGGTGTTCATCAGCCATTCCCACAGCTGTGACGTACGTCTTTGAAACTTGACCTGGACATGTCCACTGACCGCCTGTGTTAGTCACTCTCAGCTGAACATGCATTCAGCAGCACGAGGAAATCCCTATAATGTTATTTCAAAGGACCAGGCATCCAACTTACAGGTGAGGGGCTTTTGACTTACTTCTGCTCGTATAAAGTTGGTGGAGGTGCTGTGGATGATTTTCTGGAGGTTGTGTTGTGAGCTGCTGCAGGCATTCAGGGAGGACAGAGGATTTGGTGACCCAACACTGGACCAGGTATGGGGACTGTAGTTACTGTGTCTCTGGGTCTACTGTAGCTACTGTGTCTCTGCAACAAATGGAGCAGAGGCTGCAGAGAGGGGAAGCTCTGTAAAGAGGGAGGAGGAGGGGTCTCTTCCCTACCCAGCCCGGGTTTTCCAAGCACTAAAGAGCAGTGGTCCTAATACCGAGCCCTGGGGAACACCACTGCATACTCCCATCGAGTCTGAACAACAACCTTTCACCACTTCTCTCTGTTTACTGTGCATTAGACAATGTTATATCCAAACTGTCACTGTCCCTTTAATCCATAGGGTTCAATTTTCCTAACATGTCTATTGAATGTGACTTCATGAAACACCTTTTGAAAGTCCATATCTATAACTTCAATGACAGGCAGATTGGTGAGGACGAGGTCAAATACATTTTTCACTCTGGTTGGTTACCTCACCGCCTGCTCCAGACTCAGTCTGGCAGCCACGTCCTTTCGGACTCTGCCAGCTCAGTCAGTAGTGATGCTACCGAGTCACTCTTGGTGATGGATATTAAATTCCCTTACCCAGGGTACATTCAGTGTCCCTGCTACCCTTAGTACTTCCTCCAAATGGTGTTCAACATGGAGGAGTACTGACTCATCAGCTGAGGGAGGGCAGTAGTTCGATATCAGCAGGAGGTTTCCTTCCCCATGTTTGACCTGATGCCATGAGACTTCATGGGGTCCTGAATCAAGGGTCTGTCCTGTCTCTGGGGTGTAGACATACCTTGGAATGGGAATGCTTGTGTCTGGGACATTATAAAATATAATTCGGTGAGGATGAATTTGTTTTCTGCAACTTGACAAGTCTATGCGACTGTTCTGCCAATTTTTGCACAAGCCTCCAGTTGTTACCAAGGAAGACTTTGCAGGGTCGACAGGGCTGAGTTTGCCTTTGTCGTTTTTGGTGCCTAGGTCGATACCAGGTGGTCCATCCAGTTTCATTGCTTTATTTGGCTTTTCTACAACCGAGCAGCTTACTCCTCCATTTCATAAACAACCACATTGCTGTGGGTCTTGAGTCACATGTAGGCCAGACCAGATTAGGATGGCAGATTTTCTTCCATAAGGGACATGAGTGAACCAGATGAATTTTTACAACAATTGACAATGTTTTCATGGTCACCATTAGAATAGATATTTTAATTTCAGAATTTTATTAATTGAATTCAAATTTCACCATCTGCCGTGGTGGGACTTGAACCCATGTCCCCAGAGCATTAGCCTGGGCGTCTGGGCCACTAGTCCAGTGGCATTGCTACTCCACCCTCACCTCCCTGTGGTTCAGTTTCGGGGGTGGGGCAGAGCTTTAACACTGGTATAATTCCCTCAAAGCCCCTCTTCACAGCTTCTAACCCTTCACTAATTCTGGTATTTCCTGACGGTAACTCGTTTTGGTCCAGGATTTGTTCTAATTTTCTCTACATCTAATGTACAGTGTCAATGCCTCCTGTTCCCAGAGTAACTGATTGTACAGGATGCAACTATTCTCCTGACAAACTTCAATTTCCTTCTGTAACCTATCTATCTGTTCCTTCAATTGGTTGTGTTTGTTTTATTTAACTGTGATGTGCACAGATGATCCCCATTGTCCAACTTATCCCAGCACTTCATTTTAGCTAAAAGTTGCATTTCTGGATGTTCTCATAAATTCTCCTGAGGATGAAATCGTAAACCACACTGGACTTCTCCAAAATTCTTAGGAAGTCAGTTATTCCAGGTGCGACTGTTTTTCTCTGTCAGGAAACTGATCAACTATTCCCTGTGATATACCAACAACATTATGCATCTGACTTTATTTCTTCCAAGTTCTCTCAAGGTTCCATCCTCGCTGTTAGCAATGATCACACACATTTCACCGAGTATAAACTCTCTCCCTCTCTCTCTGTCTCACAGTTTCCTACTCGGTCCCAGTGATGATCACTCATGCCCAACTGAGATTATAATTTCTCACAAACCCAAGTAAACCAGGCCTCTGAACCCAATCTCTGTGATCCCTCTCCTAGACCTCTGTAAGATCAGATCAAGTGTCACAGATTATCCAAAAGTAGGTCGAGGAGACACAAGCAGTTTATTGCGGATTGACAGTTCAAATACAAAACAAAATCAGAACAGATAGTGTAGGCATCTGACCTGTGACAGGTGAGAATGGTTTGTTATCCTCGATTGGATAGATGGAATGGCATGATCTCTGCTGTCTGACCTGTGACAGGTGAGAATGTTTTTTTTATCCTGGATTGGATGGGTGGAATCTTATATTATCATATTATTGTATTCTATTCAGGGCATGTGAGTATCACTGAGAAGGCCAGCATTCGGTCCCCATCCCAAATTGCCCTTGAGTTGCCCTTTGCTTTTTTACAGGTGTACCGAAAACTGACTGGACCTGACCAGCATGCATTGTGCAGGCCAAAAGGGTGTATCTGAGATAAAGTAACCTGTTAACAGCTACAAGCTGCTTTACAGATTAACAGAGTTACTCGTGGAAGAAAACACTTTTAGTCTGAGGGATGTTTGAACAATAAACAGAACGGTCATACATATCACATCAAAACTAATTAAGAGACCTACTTCAAAGTTCTATTTCACTTTGATGCCAATTTAGAACTTCACAGAGGTTTTGCATGCACAAAACACTGCAAACATGTGTTTTATTTTTTTATTTTATTGTTATGTAGAGATACAGCACTGAAACAGGCCCTTCGGCCCAACGCGTCTGTGCCAACCAACAACCAACCATTTATAATAACCCTACAGTAATCCCATATTCCCTATCACCTCCCTACACTAGGGGCAATTTACAATGCCCAATTTACCTATCACCTGCAAGTCTTTGGATGTGGGAGGAAACCAGAGCACCCAGCGAAAGTCCACGCAGACACAGGGAGAACTTGTAAACTCCGCACAGGCAGTACCCAGAATCTAACCTGAGCCCCAGGAGCTGTGAGGCTGCGGTGCTAACCACTGCGCCACCCCATGTTGGACATGTTGTCTGGAAACACAAAGAAAAGAGTGACTGAATATGTTTTAAAATGCTAATTCAGCTGGTCTAAGTTTTACAAACTGTCTTGAAAGACTACGAGAGTGACACAAACTGTCATTGATTGATGATGCCAGTGTCTGTCTTCTTAGAAATGAGAATAAACTAGAAATCCTCTAGGAAACAGTTTGTAAGACATCAGGAATGCAAGGGATTTGGATTCTTTCATTGTCCTGTGGTTTAAAATATGTATGTAACCAGGAAGGAAAGCTGCTATTGGTTTTACTGATATCAGTCCCGGGGCATCTGTAACATCCACAAGTGGTAATGAAATTACTGAAGGAAATGTAAACACGTGCTCACCATCAAGGCAGTCTCTTGTATCACAGTTTGAACAAAGAATTAGACATCTCATTGGACAACTGTAGCTTACGGTGGATTTTAATAGGGCAGTGTGATCTTATCAATTTAACATCCAGCCCACCTTGGTATGAAAGGTGTAAAGATTATTGTAAATGGTGATTCAGTGATAAGGTCGAGGAGCTTGGTCAGTTACTGAACGAATAGCACAAATCCTTGTAACATGTTTGTGACTAATGAGTGTATTGCTAACAGGTGCATTGCGAATGGATATTTTGTATAATTGTTAACTAGTAGTATTCCTACTCAATCTCGTAGAGTCATTGGTGCTCAATTTGAGCTTTGAGTGCTGTACCGTTACTTCCTGTCATTATCATGTTCGAACCACAGAGTAACCAATCAAAAAATCACAATTTATAAACAACAATTGTTTAGATATGTGGATATGAGGCTTCACATTTTCATTCCCAGGAATATCGACACAAAGACCTGTGTCCAGAGTTATGTCCTTGACTAGTTAACGACCCCTATGAAAAACTCTGGAATACAATTCCTGCCTCTTTGTTGTCCATTCATAATTATCCTTAACAACTGAGTGACTTGCTAGGCTATTGCAGAGGACAGTTAGCAGTGAATCACATTGAGTTACATGTAGACCAGATTAGGTAAGGATGGCAGATCTCCTTCCCTAAAAGACATTAGTGAATCAGATAGATTGTTATAAAAATCAATTATAGTTTCATGCAACATTACTGAGTTCAGCTTTCAATTCCAGATTTTATTTTATTTATTAATTGAATGTATTAATTAAATTCCACCAGCTGTCACTGCCTCTCCACCTCACGTTCCTCCCAGAAGACACTACTGAAAACCTTCCTCTATGACCAATCTGTTCGTCATCTGACCTCATAATCTCCTGTTGTTTCACGTGTCATACTTTCCTTTATAATGCTCCTGCAAAGCACCTTGTGATGTTCTATTACATTAAAGGCATTATGTAAATATAGGTTGTTGTTGACATTTACGAGACATGGGTTGTCTTACTATATCCTTGCTGCTTGTCGTTTTTTGTCCATTCGAATCCTATATCCACTTGAGATAATTCAATATATTTACGTTTACAACCTCGCTATTGTTGGTGCCCTGGTAAGTCACTCTATAAAGATTTAATTCTCTAATCCATTTTTACCTATACTACTGTTCTTGCCATTGACTCTTCCCTTCTTGCTGCTGTTGTTATCCCTGGTGAATCTCTATCTCCAGCTATTAGCTGTCAAACCATTGCTAATGTTATTACAGTTCTTGTAATTAACTCTCTCATCTTTGCTGTTGCTGCTGTCTCTATTTTCCACTCGGAGATCTGTAAACACTGATTCACTGAAATACTGTGATAGAGTCATACAGTCGTACAGCATAGAAACAGGCCCTTCGGCCCACCGCGTCCATGCCGACCATAATGCCTATGCATACTAATCCCACCTGCCTGAGTTAATGCCATATCCCTCTATGCCTTGCTCGTTCAAGTACCTGTCCAAATGCCTCTTAAATGTTGCTACTGGTCCTGCCTCCACCACGTCCTCAGGCAGCTAATTCGAGATATTCTTTGTGTGAAAAATTTACCCCTTTGCGCCCCTTTAAACCTCCTCCCTCTCACCTTAAATATATGTAATTTTAGTCACCCCTACCATGGGAAACAGACTATGGCTATCTACCCTATCTATGCCTCTCATAATTTTATATACCTTGACCATTTCCCCTCTCAGCCTTCTTCGTTCCAGGGAAAACAGACCCAGCCTATCCAATCTATATCATTAACTCAAGCCCTCCAAACAAGGCAACATCCTTGTGAATCATTTCTGAACCCTCTCTAGCTTAATCACATCTTTCCTGTAGTATGGCGACCAGAACTGCGCACAGTACTCCAAGTGCGGCCTAACCAACGTAATGGACAACTGTAACGTGACGTCCCAACTCTTGTACTCAATGCCTCGGCCGATGAAGGCAAGCATGCCATACACCTTCTTCACCACCCTGTCTACCTGTGTTGCCACTTTCATCGAACTATGTCCTTGCACCCCAAGGTCTCTCTGCTCAGCAACACTCCCCAGGGCCCTGCCATTCACTGTATATATCCTGCCCTTGTTTGACCTCCCAAAATGCATCACTTCACACTTGTCTGCATTATATTCCATTTTCAAATCCCTTGACCACCTCCCCAGTTGATCTTTCTCCTGTTGTAACCTTAGACAACCTTCTTCACTGTCCACTATACCACCAATTTTGGTGTCATCTGCAAACTTACAAATCATGCCCCTTACAGTTACATCCAAGTCATTAATATATATGACAAACAACGGAGGGCCCAACACCGATCCCTGCGGCACACTACTGGTCACCGGCCTCCAATCTGAAAAACAACACTCCACTACCAGTCTCTTCCTTCTGTCACTAAGTCAATTTTGTATCCAGTTGGCCAGCTCACTCTGGATCCCATGTGTTCTAACCTTATGTACCAACCAACCATGCGGGACCTTGTCAAAGGTCTTGCTAAAGTTCATGTCGACAACATCCATCGGCCTGCCCTCGTCAATCATCTTTGTCACCTCCTCAAAAAACTCAATCAAATTCGAGACATGATTTCCCACACACGAAGCCATGCTGACTATCCCTAATCATACTTTGCCTTTCCAAATGAATATAAATCCTGTCTCTCAGAATCCCTTCCAATAACTTTCCCACCACTGATGTAAGGCTTGTAGTTCCCTGGTTTATCCCTGCTGCCCTTCTTAAATAAAGGCACAACATTAGCTATCCTCCAGTCTTCTGGTACGTCACCCGCGGCTAACGATGAATCAAAATGTTCTGTAAATTAATTTTTTGGAAGACTGAAGCCAGTGCCATTGGTATCCATCACAAACTCCATCTCCTATCTGTGAAACACATACCCCTCCCTGGACAATTTAGGAGGCTGAAACAGACTGTTTACAGCCACTGTGTTCTATTTAAACCTAAGCTGAATTCATCTCCATATTCTCTCCATCACCAACCCTGCCTACTACCACCTCTGAAATATCACCCGTCTCCACCTCTGCCTCACTCTATCTGCTGCATAAATCCTCATCTGTGCCTTTGTTAAATCCGCACTTGACTATTGCAATTCTATCCTGGTCACGTTCCCAGGTATAAACCTCAATCAACCACAACCCATCCAGAACCCTGCTGCCTGTGTTCTAACTCACACCAAATCCCGATCACCCATCACACCTGTGCTCACTAATCTACATTGTCTCCCGGTCTGGCAGCACCTTAATTTTAATCTTCTCATTCTTTTGTTTGAATCCCTCCATGGTCTCACCCTTCCAATTAGTCCCAATTCCCCTCTCAGAGAACAGTACAGCGCAGTACAGGCCCTTCGGCCCTCGATGTTGCGCCGATCTGTAAAACCATCTGACCTAAACTATTCCATTTTCATCCATATGTCTATCCAATGACCACTTAAATGCCCTTAATGTTGGCGAGTCTACTACTGTTGCAGGCAGGGCGTTCCACGCCCCTACTACTCTCTGAGTAAAGAAACTACCTCTAACATCTGTCCTATATCTATCACCCCTCAACTTAAAGCTATGTCCCCTCGTGTTTGCCATCACCATCCGAGGAAAAAGACTCTCACTATCCACCCTATCTAACCCTCTGATTATCTTATATATCTCTATTAAGTCATCTCTCCTCCTCCTTCTCTCCAACGAAAACAACCTCAAGTCCCTCAGCCTTTCCTCGTAAGACCTTCCCTCCATACCAGGCAACATCCTAGTAAATCTCCTCTGCACCCTTTCCAAAGCTTCCACATCTTTCCTATAATGCGGTGACCAGAACTGCACGCAATACTCCAGGGGCGGCCGCACCAGAGTTTTGTACAGCTGCAGCATGACCACTTGGCTCCGAAACTCGATCCCCCTACTAATAAAAGCTAACACACCATATGCCTTCTTAACAGCCCTATTAACCTGGGTGGCAACTTTCAGGGATTTATGTACCTGGACACCAAGATCTCTCTGCTCATCTACACTACCAAGAATCTTCCCATTAGCCCAGTACTCTGCATTCCTGTTACTCCTTGCAAAGTGAATCACCTCACAAGTTTCCGCATTAAACTCCATTTGCCATCTCTCAGCCCAGCTCTGCAGCCTATCTATGTCCCTCTGTAACCTACAACATCCTTCGGCACTATCCACAACTCCACCGACCTTCGTGTCATCCGCAAATTTACTAACCCACCCTTCTACACCCTCATCCAGGTCATTTATAAAAATGACAAACAGCAGTGGCCCCAAAACAGATCCTTGCGGTACACCACTAGAAACTAAGCTCCAGGATGAATATTTGCCATCAACCACCACCCTCTGTCTTCTTTCAGCTAGCCAATTTCTGATCCAAAGTACTAAATCACCTTCAATCCCATACTTCCGTATTTCTGCAATAGCCTACCGTGGGGAACCTTATCAAACGCCTTACTGAAATCCATATACACCACATCCACGGCTTTACCTTCATCCACCTGTTTGGTCACCTTCTCAAAAAACTCAATAAGGTTTGTGAGGCACGACCTACCCTTCACAAAACCGTGCTGACTATCGCGAATGAACTTATTCTTTTCAAGATGATTATAAATCCTATCTCTTATAACCTTTTCCAACATTTTACCCACAACCGAAGTAAGGCTCGCAGGTCTATTATTACCAGGGCTGTCTCTACTCCCCTTCTTGAACAAGGGGACACCATTTGCTATCCTCCAGTCTTCCGGCACTATTCCTGTCTACAATGACGACATAAAGATCAAGGGCAAAGGCTCTGCAATCTCCTCCCTGGCTTCCCAGAGAATCCTAAAATAAATCCCATCTGTCCCAGGGGACTTATCTATTTTCACACTTTCTAAAATTGCTAACACCTCCTCCTTGTGAACCTCAATCCCATCTAGCATAGTAGTCTGTATCTCAGTATTCTCCTCGACAACATTTTCTTTCTCTACTGTAAATACTGACGAAAACTATTCATTTAACACTTCCCCTATCTCCTCTGATTCCACACACAACTTCCCACTACTATCCTTGATTGGCCGTAATCTAACTCGAGTCATTCTTTTATTCCTGATATACCTATAGAATGCCTTAGGGTTTTCCTTGATCCTATCCGCCAATGACTTCTCGTGTCCTCTCCTCGCTCTTCTGAGCCATCCCTTTAGATCATTCCTGGCTAGCCTTCACGTCTCATCCTAACATAAGCCGCCTTCTTCCTCTTGACAAGCGCTTCAACTTCTTTAGTAAACCACGGCTCCCTCGCTCGACAACTTCCTCCCTGCCTGACAGGTGCATACGTATCAAGGACACACAGTAGCTGCTCCTTGAATAAGCTCCACATTGCGATTGTTCCCATCCCCTGCAGTTTTCTTCCCCATCCTACGCAGACTAAATCTTGCCTAATCGCATCATAATTTCCTTTCCCCCAGCTATAATTCTTGCCCTGCGGTATATACCTGTCCCTGCCCATCGCTAAGGTAAACCTAACCGAATTGTGATCACTATCACCAAAGTGCTCACCTACATCTAAATCTAACACCTGGCCGGGTTCATTACCCAGTACCAAATGCAATGTGGCATCGCCCCTGGTTGGCCTGTCTACATACTGTGTCAGAAAACCCTCCTGCACACACTGGACAAAAACTGACCCATCTAAAGTACTCGAACGATAGTATTTCCAGTCAATATTTGGAAAGTTAAAGTCCCCCATAACAACTACCCTGTTACTCTCGCTCGTGTCGAGAATCATCTTCGCTATCCTTTCCTCTACATCTCTGAAACTATTCGGAGGTCTATAGAAAACTCCCAACAGGTTGACCTCTCCTCTCCTGTTTCTAAACTCGGCCCATACTACCTCAGTAGACGAGTCCTCAAACGTCCTTTCTGCCGCCGTAATACTCTCCTTGATTAAAAATGCCACCCCCCCCCCCACTTTTACCATCTTCTCTGTTCTTTCTGAAACATCGAAATCCCGGAACCTGCAACATTCACTTCCTGTCCCTGCTCTACCCATGTCTCCGAAATGGCCACTACATCGAGATCCCATATTCCCATATTCCTGCAAATCTTTTACAATCAAGTCTAATTCCATGTCTCCTTTCAAAGTGAATTTCCTTCCCTCTCTATCACTCCGTGGTGTTGATTTTCAGCTCTTACAACACCACTGTTGCCCACACTAAGAAAGTTTAGATCCATAAAATGTATGAGCTGAGCTATCAGCCACTTCCGGCATGGCCAGCACACTGCCTCATGCTGTGCAGAGCTCTAGCCCGAGTGTACATTGCATGCATTAATACCAGGAGGAGTTGTCGAATGTCACGCCAAACTGCTAAAGATTGTTGCAGCAAGGTTAATATCTTGCTTGTCTCCAAGGGGGCGGAGCAAAGCATTCTCCGCTGCGCCGCTTAACGTAACCCTTTTGTTTTAATGGAAAGGAACTAAACTCCCTTTTCAATGTTTTTTGGTATCCTTAGGATTTTCAAACAACAAAATCTTTAGTAACATTATCAACTTCGAAGGAAACCATCTCCATCAGGAAAGACAGCATTTTAGATCAAACTCGAATTGTTTCCAAACTTTTAGCATCTTTTGTAAGAGGTTTCTAATCCAAGGATTTTTTAAATAAAACAAAGATGATTCCAAATTCCAATTGACTGCAATAAATATTTAAAAATCAAAACTGCCCATGTTATATGAGTGAGTCCTATGTCCGGAAATTAAGACTCCCCCAAAACTCGACATGCTAAACTTGAAAGTTCATTGTGGTTGCAAATGACATTTCCAGTTTTTTGTTTTCAATTTAACAGGTTAATTACCCTTAACAGTATTAATTTAATTCAAACTTATTAACTTATAATACTTATTAACTGCACACAGAACAGAATAGCACGTGCTTTTTAAAAAAATTACGTCCTTTTTCTTGTTCTTCAGGCGCCTTTTCAAATGTCTGTAATAAAACCAAAAACTAAAGAAAAAGTTATTTAACATTCTTACAACAAAAGATTTAACACCAGCTCCTTACACAAACTTTAATCTTTCCCATTATCTCCTTTGCTTATCCTTCTCTCCCTTAAAACCAATATCCAATTCCTGACATTTGCTACTTAAAACAGTCAGTAAAACGTGTCTTTAATTTAAACTCCAAAAAAAAAACTGGAACAGATTTTAAACTGGAACTCCAATTCAAGCAGGAGTTGTAAACTTCAAATCGGATTTCTGCCAAACATCTTCAGACCTTCAAGGCTGAAGCTTATCTTTTAGAAAATTGTTCATTGCCTTTTCACAGTTGCAAAACTAACTTTTAAAATCAAAATAAAATTTTAACCTAAAATATAATTCAAGTTTATATCCCATTCCTGGGTGCACAATCTTAAATCGGAATGAACACCCTCAACAATCACTTTTCACACTCGTTCAATTCCAAACAACTTAATAGACTCATGCTTTCAACATTAAAGTCAGACAACAAAGAGTTAACGACAGTCAGTTCTACAGAATACAGGTTTCACAGAACACAAGCTGCACATCCCAGACATTCAATTCATTCATGGACGCTTCCAACAATCACACATTCGAATCAAAGATACAGTAACTTGTTTTAACTCTAAAACATAGTCCTCTGCCATAAACTTAGTGAATACCTTTTTTCCTTTTTTTTTCACTGCCAGCTGGCAGCTAATGGACCCGTCCAGTCCCCACTCGAGCGTCATCTTTTTTCACTGGCCATCCTTATGTAGAACCGTTAGAATCTACTCTCAGAGGTCAGCTTTTAACCTAGCACAACTTGTAGTAAACCGTCTCCTGGCTATCTGTCGGGTCACAAGTCATACAACAAGCTTATGATATATATACGCATACATATATTCCAAACCCTCCTTGACAGTGCCTACGTCTCTTAACGAACTACCTACCACCGTTTGACCATTGTTCAGATCCTGTTCACAAACTTGGCATTCGTTGGTCACGAAACACCACCCGGCCCCGGGATACTCACCCGGCATTCCTGATGGCATCAAGCGACCGCCGAATCCTGTTCTCAAGTTCGGGATCAGGTTTCTGCCAACCCCCCCTTGGCCCCTTCTGGGTTATAGAAGAGCTGACTTACACCTGATCCTGCCGACTACGCCAATTGCTAGTGGGAATGAATCTAGAAGAATCACTCGGCACTCAGGTCTGCTCCAATGTCAAACAGTTTATTACACCGGCAGGGAGCAGGTCACTGGGCTGTTCAGATGCCTCTCCACCGAAAAAAGGGAAATCCACAACAGATATACAGTTACTCAGCCCATCCCGGCTGGACATGGTCCAATCAGAACGGTTATTGATTCCATACATTACACATATTACCAATTAGATTACTCATTAGGCATCATGTGGCTACGTGATCAGCTCGTGCAAGCCCCCTGATCACCATTGATCATCTCAGGCCCCATCAATTATCCTTGAGACTTCCAATTGTCACTTGTAATTGGGCCTGCATTCCTGAGGGTGCTGTGCAGTCTGCAGTTACATTGATAAGAGGGGCTCCCTCGGTGTCTGTGCTGTGCTGTACCAGGCTCAAACTGCAAGCTAAGTAACTTGTCCCACAATGCCTCGGGTCAATACTCCATATTGTTACACAATATGTAGCTATACTTTCAACTTATATATGAGAGTATATATATATATATATATATATTCTCCAGGATTATATTAATCTACTTACTCAAATAACATTTGAACAGTATGATATTTACTGCAGATGCCTCTGTGCTTGGGAATACCCTACAACAGTAGAATGAAGGGTAGGTAGTTAGTTTGATCTTAGAGTAGGTTAAAACTTCGGCACAGCATCGTGGGCTGAAGGGCCTGTACTGTGCTGTACTGTTCTATGTTCTATGTTCTCTAAAATCTGCATAGACATAGTAGACATACGACCCGTGACAGGTGAGAAAGGCTTTCTGGCTATGGATCGGATGTTAGAAGTTATTATTAAATATGTTATAGGCGGGCACGTGGAAAAAATCAAAGTGATCAGACAGAGTCAACATGGTTTTGTGAAAGGGAAATCATGTTCAACCAATTTACTGAAGTTCTCTGAAGAAGTAACATATGAGGTGGATAACGGGGAACCGGTGGATGCACTGTACATAGATTACCAGAATACATTCGATATGGTGCCACATCAAGAGTTATTGCGGAAAATAAAAGCTCATGTTATACAGGGTAACATATTGACATGGATAGAAAATTGGCTAGCTAAAAGGAAAATAGAGAGTAGGCGTCAATGGGTCATTTTCTGGTTGACAGGTTGTAACGAGTGGTGTGCCACAGGAATCAGTGCAGGGGCCTTAAGGTTTTGCAATTTTCATAAATGACTTGGATGAAGGGACCGAAAGTCTGGTTAATAAATCTGTTAATGACACAAAGTTGTGAAGAGGACATAAGGAGGCGACAAAGGGACATAGATAGGTTGAGTGAGAGGGCAAAGATCTGGCAAATGGAGTATAATGTGGGAAAATATGAAATTGTCCATATGGCAGGAATAATAAAAAAAGCATATTGTCTGAATGGTGAGCGATTGCAGAGCTCTGAGATGCAGAGGGATCTGGGTCTCCTGGTGCATGAATTACATAAGGTTACTCTGCAGGTTCAACAAGTAATTAGGAATGTTAATATAATGTTATCACTTATTGTGAGCGGAATTGAATACAGAAGTAGGGAGGGCATTGTTGAAACCATATCTGGCATGCTGTGTGCACCATTGGTCTTCTTATTTAAGGAAGGATGTAAATGCGTTGGAAGCAGTGGAGAGAATGTTTACTGGACTAATATGGGCGGGCCGTCATATTAGGAAAGGTCGGACAGGCTAGGCTTATATTCATTGGCGTTTGGAAGAGTAAGAGGCGGCCTGATCGAAACATATAAGATTCTGAGTGCGGAACAGAGCAAGTGAGGGCGACAAAGAGAGAAGTAGAGGGAGAGAAATAGAGAGATAGAGATAGAGCTCAGCTCATCTGCTGCTGAAACCCTCATCCATACCTTTTTTAACATGAGACTTGACTATTCTAACACACTCCTGGCTGGTCTCCCACATTCTACTAACTGCAACCTTGTGGTCATCCAAAATACTGCTGCCATCTTCTAATTTACACAAGATTCTGTTCACCCAACATCCCTGTGCTCACTGACCTACATTGGCTCTTGGTCCAGTAACGCCTCATTTTTATTATTCTCCCTCCTGTGATCAAATCCCTCCATGGCCTCATCCATCTGATTATCCCAATACTCTGTCAATTTCCAATATTCCTGGTGCTGTGGAAGTTTGTATTCATAAAATGGTGTGAGCTGCACTGTCGGTCACATCCAGCACATTGTACAGGACACCCAGGCTGACCGGGGTGCTAGTGTGGGTGTAACGTGTGTGTGTCTGTAGTGTGAGGAGGGTCTGAATCTGGTGTCAATCAGCCATTCCAGCAGCTTTGATGTACGTCTTTGAACCTTGGTCTGTGCATGTCCACTGACCGCCTATGTTAGTCTCTCTCAGCTGAACATATATTCAGCAGCACACGGAACCCATTCTAGTGTTATTTAAAAGAACCAGGCATCCAACTTGCAGGTGTGGAGTTTTGACTTACTTCTGCTATTGTAAAGTTAGTGGAGGTGCTGCAGATGGTTTTCTGGAGGTTGAGTTGTGAGCTGCTGCAGACATTCAGGGACGACAGAGGATTTGGTGACCCAACTCTGGACGAGGTATGGGGACGGTAGTTACAGTGTCTCTGTGTCTGTAACATGATCAACAAATGGAGCAGAGTCTGCAAATCGGGAAAGCTTTGTACAGAAGGAGGAGGAAGGGGCACTGCCCTACCCACCCTGGGTTTTCCAAGAGCAAAAAGAGCATTGGGCCTAATACCGAGCCCTGGGGAAAACCACTGTATACTCACATCTAGTCTGAACAGCAACCTTTCACCACTTCTCTCTGTTTACTGTTCCTTAGCGAATGCTATATTCACACAGTCACTGTCCCTTTAATCCATAGGGTTCAGTTTTCCTAACCTGTCTATTGAATGTCAATTGATCAAACACCTTTTGAAAGTCCATATATATAACTTCAATCACACCACCCTCATCAACCCTCTACATTGTTTTATCAAAGAACTCCATCAAGTTTACCTCACCACCACCTCTCTCCACTCCTTCACCGTTGTTAAATTATCAGACTGCTTCTCCGACATCCATTACTGGATGAGCAGAGATTTCCTCCAATTAAGTATTGGGAAGACTGAAGCCATTGTTTTGACTCCCCGCTCCAAGTCTGTTCCCTTGCTATTGATCCCATCCCTCTCCCTGGTAACAGTCTGAGATTCAGACAGTTTGTTTGCAAGCTTGGTGTCATATTTGACCACTAAATGAGTTTTAACCTCATTTTCAGGATATCATTACAACCACATATTTTCACCTCAGTGACATCGCCCGACTTCACCCCTGTCTCAGCCCATCTGCTGCTGAAACCTCATTCATGCCTCATCACCTCTCAATGTGATTATTCCAACTCACTCCTGGCTGATCTCCCACATCTACTCTCTGTAAACTTGAGGTGCTCCACAAATTCTGCTGCCATGTCCTAACTCCCTGTTCACCTATCACTGACAGACATTGACTGCTGATTAAGCAATGTCTTTATTTTAAAATTCTCCACCTTGTTTTCCCTCCATGGCATCGCCCTCCATCCTATATATGTAATATCCTCCAACCCCACAACCCTTAAAGATATCTGCATTCCTCTCTTTCTGGCCTCTTGTGTGTACCTGATTTGAATTACTCCACCATTGGAGGCTGCACCTTCAGTTGTTTAGGTGCCAAGCTCTGGAATACTCTCCCTACAGAGCTCCACCTCTCTCCCTTTCTGCCTCGCCACTCACTTTCCTTATTTAAGATACTCCTTAAACCTACCTCTTTCACCAAACTGTTGGTCATCTGACCCAATATCTCCATATATGGCTCAGTATGATACATACAACCCTCCAGTCCCTTGTCGCCAGTCCCATATCCAAGGAGGATTGGAAGATTCTGGCCAGTGCCTCTGCTGTTTCGACCATTCCTTCTCTCAGCAAGTCTTATGCATCCCATCCAGACCGGGTAAATACTCTACTTTATTGTGGTACAAAAGCTGTTGGATTGAAAGGGGTTAATTGAACCTGTTTGTTCAGTGACTGTAATTAATGTCGTTCTTTATGGACCTTAATTGTGTCACTGGAGGGCTTCCCGCTTCTATTGATAAGAGGCTGCTTTCAATGTGTTATCCCAGAGTGTCAGCAGCAGCATCACCGCCGGCAGTAACAGGGAAAAGCAGCTCCAGCGAGAGCGAGGGAGAGGATAGATGAGAATCTGAGAACAATAGATTGGAATGTTAGAGCAATGGGTCAGAATCTCAGAACAATAGATTGGAATGTTGCAACAATGGGCAGGAGTTTATCCTTTTGGTTTGGCTATGTTACTGCGGGTTATTCTTGGATGACATTAGCGGATCGGATCTATTACGCACTGAAGATGACTCAATGCTTTTATTATCCCATCCTCGCCGCTATTGGTGTCCCTGGTAAGTCTCTCTATCCAGCTATTACTTCTATGATTAACTGTTTTACTGTTCTTAAGAACGAACATCTCCATAATATCGTCCTCCATGTAAGCCCATTTGCTGCATAAACTCTGATCTGTGCCTTTGTCAAATCTACTATACCAATGCTGTCCTGGTTACCATCCCTGTTAGAAACTGCCATAAACAACAGTCTATCCAAAACTCTGCTATCCATATCCAAACTCGCACAAAGTCTCATTTACCCAACATCCCTGTGCTCAGTGACCTACATTGGTTTCTGTAGAATAAAGTATAATGGAAGAAATAAATGGGGTGTGTAAGAAAGGTGCCACAATAATCATGGGTCACGTTAATCTACACGTAGATTGGGCAAATCAGATTGGCAAAGGTAGCCTGGAAAATTAGTTGATAGAGTTTATTCGAGAAAATTCCTTCGAGCAACACGTTCTAGAGTCAACCGGGAGCAGACTGTTCTGGAACTGATAATGTGCAGTGAGACAGTATTAATCAAGAACCTCATGGTAAAGGAGCTTCTAGGCGACAATGATCATAACATGATAGAATTTCAACGTTCAGATTGAAGGGAAAACTGTGGTCTAAGACTGTGTTTCTTTACCCAAATTAAGGTAATTATAAGGATATGAAGGCATATTCAACTAAAGTAAACTGGGAAACTAGAGTAAAAGTTAGAACAGTACAGATGCAGTGGCTGACTTTTAAGGAGATGCTTAAAAACTCTCAGCAAAGATATATCTCAGTGAGAAAGAAAGCCTCTTGGAGGAGGTTGCATCATACGTGATTAAATAGGGAAGTTAAAGGACAATATTAAATTGAAAGAAACACTGTACATTTCTGCAAATATTAGTGGTAGGTGAGAAGATTGGACAGATTTTAAGAACCAGCAACGAATGACAAAAGAAAATAAGAGTGTAAAAGTATAGTGTGGAAGAAAGCTACCTTGCAATATAAACAGAGAGTAAGAGTTTCTACAAGTATTTAAAAAGGAAAAGAGTAACTAAAGTTAGTGTTAGTCTTCTAGAGAGTGAGTTTGGGGAATTAATCATAAGAAACAAGGACATGGAGGAGGGGTTGAACAGATATTCTGTGTCTGTTTTCACTTTAGAAAACTTAGAAAACCTTCCAAAGATACTAAATCAAGAGGCAAAAAGGGAGATAGGAACTTCAAATAATCACCCTCACCAGGGAAAAGGTACTTGGAAAGCTATTACACCTAAAGTCTGACAGGACCCGCCATCCTTGGTGAACTGAAATTGTTAAAGATCGTATTAAACTAAAGAAAAAGCATATAATTATGCAAAAATCAGTGGCAGGTCAGAAGATTGGGCAGATTATAAACAGCAGCAAAGAACAGTTAAAGATTAATAAGGAGGTAAAAATTAGAATACGAGAGAAAACAGGCAAGAAATGAAAAAGACAGATAGTCAGAGGTTCCAAATATTTAAAGAAGAGTTAACAACGTGAGCGTTGGTCCTATAGAATGTGAGTCTGGGGAATTAATAATGAATAATAAGGAGATAACAGGTGAATTGAACATGAATTTTGCTTCAGTCTTCACTATAGAGAACACAAGTAACATCCCAGTATTAGCAATAAGCCAGGAAATGGAAGGGAGGGAGGAACTCAAGAAAATTCCAATAACCAGGGAAGTGGTACTGAGCAAGTAGATGGAGCTGCGGGCTGACAAGTTCCCAGGTCCCGATGGACTTGATTGTAGGGTGTTAAAAGATAGTGGCGAGTGAGATAGTTGATGCATTAGTTTTAATTTTCCAAAATTCTCTAGATTCGGGGAAGGTTCTGTTAGATTGAATATAGTGAATGTAACTCCTTTATTCAAAAAGTAAGGGAGACAGAAAGCAGGAAACTACAGGCCAGTTAGTTTAACATCTCTCTTAGGTAAAATGTTAGAATCTATTATTAAAGATGATGTAGCAGGGCATTTAAAAAGATCAAGGTAACCGGCAGAATCAACATGAGTTTGTGAAAGGAAAATCATGTTTAAACAATTTATTGCAGGTCTTTGAAGAAGTAACATGTGCTGTGGATAAGGGGCAATTGATGGATGTAATGTACTTAGATTTTCAGAAGGCCATTAATAAGGTGCCACGTCAAAGGTTATTGCACAAAATAAAAGCTCATGGTGCAGGGAGAATAATATTGGCATGGATAGAGGATTGACTAGCTAACAGGAAACGGAGAGTAGGCATAAATGGGCCATTTTCTGCTTGGAAAGATGTGCTGGGGTCTCAACTTTTTACAATTTATATAAATGACTTGGATGAAGGGATTGAAGGTATGGTTGCTAAATTTGCTGATGACACAACGATAGGTAGGAAAGTAACTTGTGAATAAGACATAAGGAGGCTGAAAAGGGATATAGATCGGTTAAGTAAGTGGGAAAAGATCTGATAAATGGAGTATAATGTGGGAAAATGTGAAATTGTCCGTTTTGGCAGGTAGAAAAGAAGCATATTTCTATCGTGAGAGATTGCAGAGCTCTGAGATGCAGAGCGATCAGGGTGCCCTAGTGCATGAATAACAAAAGGTTAATATGCAGTTTCAGCAAGTAATTAGGAAAGCTAATAGAATGATATCATTTATTGGAATGGGAATTGAACATAAAAGTAGGGAGGTTATGCTACAGTTATACAGGACATTGGTGAGACAATATATGTAGTACTGTGTAAAGTATTGGTTTCCTTATTTAAGGAAGGATGTAAATGTATTGGAAGCATTCAGAGAAGGTTGTCCAGACCAATTCCTTGAATGGGCAGGTTGTCTTATGAGAAAAGGTCGGAAAGGCTAGGCTTGTATCCACTGGAGTTTAGAAGAGCAAGAGGCGACTTGATTGAAACATATATGATACTGAGGGTTCTTGACAGGGTGGATGTGGAAAGGATGTTTCCCCTTGTGGGAGAATCCAGAACTATGGGCCACTGTTGAAAAGTAAGGGGTCGCCCATTTAAGACAGAAATGAGAAGAACTTTTTTTTTCAGTGGGTCGTGAGTCTTTGAAACTCGTTTCCTCAAAAGGCAGTGGAAACAGAGTCTTTGAATATTTTTAAAGCAGAGGTAGATAGATTCTTGATAAGCAAGTGGGTGATTGGTTATTGGGGGAAGGCGGGAATGTGGATTGAGGTTACAATCAGATCAGCCATGAAGTTATTGAATGGCGGAGCAGGCTCGAGGGGCCAAGTGGCTTACTCCTGCTCCTAATTCGTATGTTTGTATGCTCGTATGACAAGTCCCCAGGATCAGATGGCCTGCATCCAAGGGCCTTAAAGTATGTGGCTGCAGAGATAGTGGAGGCATTGATTATAATCTTCCAAAATTCCTTAGATTCTGGATGGATCCCAGCGGATTGGAAAGGAGAAAATGTAACACATTTATTCAACAAAGGAGGGAGACAGAAAACAGGAACCTATAGGGCAGTTAGCCTAATATTTGTCAGAGGGAGTTGCTGGAATCCATGAATAAGGAGGTTATAACAGCATACCTAGAAAATCATTATGGGACCAGACAGAATCAACATGGTTTTGTGAAAGGGAAATCATATGTAAATTATTTATTAGAGCTCTTTGAGGAAGTTACAAGCAAGGTGGATAAAGGGGCACCTGTAGATGTGGTGTACGTGGATTTCCAAAAGGCACGTATAGGGGGTTACATATTGGCATGGATAAAGGATCGGATAGCTAACAGGAAACAGAGACTAGGGATAAATGGGTCTTTTCTGCGTGGGAAATCAGTAACTACAGGAATCAGTGCTGGGGCATCAACTATTTACAATCCATATCAATGACCTGGGTGCAGGGACAGGATGTGTGGTAGCTAAATGTGCCGATGACAGCAAGATGGGAAGGAAAATAAGTCGTCAAGAGGAGGCAAAGAGTTTACAAATGCATATAAATAGGTTAAGTGAGATTGGCAAAAATTTGGCAGATGGGGTATAATGTGATAAAATGTGACCTTGTCTACTTTGGCAGGAAGACTAGAAAAGCAATATACTATTTAAATGTCGAGAGAATGCAGAACTCGGTGGTACAGTGGGATCTGAGTGTCCTGGTACATGAATCAGAAAGAGTTAGTATACATGGACAGCAAGTGATTAGGAAGGCAAATGGAATGTTAGTGTTTATTGCAAAGGGAATCATGTATAAAAGTGGGGACGTTTTACTGCAGCTGTGCAGGGCTATAGTGAGAACTCATCAGGTGTACTGTGTACAGTTTTGGGTCTTCTTATTTGATAAACATGATACAATTGCGTTAGAAGCCGGTAAGACAAAGTTCACTTGATTCATTGAGCGATTGAAGGGTTTATTTTATGAAAAAAGGTTGAACAGGTTGTGCTATTGGATTATGAAATAATAAGAGGTGATCTGAGTGAAACATGGAATATCCTGAGCGGACTTGATAGTGGACTTGTTTCCTCTTGTGGAGGAGACTGGAACTATGGGATACAGTACAACAATAAGAGTTCAGCCATATTAAGCCATGATCTTATCGAATGGTGGAGCAGGCTCAAAGGGCCGAATGGCCTAAACGTGCTCCTGCGTCCCATGTTCCTATGTCCAGTAAAACCTCAATTTGAATATTCTCACTCGTATGATCAAATCCCTCATGCCCTCACCCCTCTGAGTATCTCAATCCCCTGTCCATTTCCAATATTCCTGAAACTTGTTCATCTTAAAGTCTCCTTCTAATTCCCTTTTTAAAGTGACTTGCTTTCCTTCTGTCTCTCTCCCTGCCCACACATTTCATCTCTCCTGCTCCACTTGTGCTGTGGAAATTAGGATCCATAAAATGGTGTGAGCTGCACAGCCGGTCACATCCAGCACATTGTACAGGACACCCAGGCTGACCGTGGTGCTAGTTTGGGTGTAACGTTTGTGTCTCTGTAGTGTGAGGAGGGGTCTGAATATGGTGCCAATCAGCCATTCCGGTAGCTTTGATGTACGTCTTTGAAACTTGGTCTGTGCATGTCCACATGTCCACCTGTGTTAGTCACTCTGAGCTGCACGTACATTCAGCAACCCTCCACTGTTATTGAAAAAGACCAGGCATCCAACCTACAGGTGAGGGGCTTTTGACTTACTTCTGCTATTGTAAAATTAGTGGATGTGCTGTTAATCGTTTTCTGGAGGTTGTGTTGTGAGCTGCTGCACACATTCAGGGAGGACAGAGGATTTGGTGACCCAACTCTGGATGAGGTATGGGGACTGTAGTTACAGTGTCTCTGGGCCTGTAACACGACCAACAAATGGAGCAGAGGCTGCAGAGAGGGGAAGCTCTGTAAAGAGGGAGGAGGAGAAGGCTCTGTCCTACCCAACCCGGGTTTTCCAAGAGCAAAAAGAGCAGTGGTCCTAATACCAAGCCCTGGGGAACACCACTGTATACTCCCATCCAGTCTGCACAACAACCATTCACCACTTCTCTCTGTTTACTGTTCATTAGCTAATGTTATATCCACACAGTCACTGTCCCATTAATCCATGGGTTCAGTTTTCCTAATCTGTCTATTGAATTCCACTTGAACAAACACCTTGTGAAAGTCCATATATATAACTTCAATCACACCACCCTCATCAACCATCTCCATTGTTTTATCAACGAACTCCATCATGTTTACCTCACCACCATCTCGCTCCACTCCTCCACTGTTGTTAAATTATCAGACTGATTATCTGACATCCAGTACTGGATGAGCAGAAATTTCCTCCAATTAAATATTAGGAAGACTGAAACTATTGTTTTTACTGCCCCACTCCAACTCTGTTCCCTTGCTTTTACTTCCATCTCTCTCCCTGGTAACAGTCTGAGATTCAGACAGTCTGTTTACAACCTTAGTGTCATGTTTGGGACAACATTAATAGGCAGATGCACAAATGTGGGTTAATTAAGGAAAATCAGCATGGATTTGTTCAGTGAAAATGGTGTTTAACAAACTTGCTGGAGTTATTTGAAGAGGTATAAAGGAAGCTTGATGAGGGCAATGTTGTTAATGCGGTGTAAATGGAATTCCAAAAGACATTTGATAAAGTGTCACACAACAGACTTGTGAGCAAAGTTATGGCTCATCAAATAGAAAGGACAGTAGCAACATGAAACTAAATTGGTTGACTGACAGGGAACAGAGAGAAGTGATTAATGGATGCTTTTCGGGCTGGAGAAGTGTTTGTAGTGGAATCAAAACAAAATGCTGCCGATGCTGGAAATCTGAAATAAAAACAAAATGTACTGGAAATACTCAGCAAGTCTGGCAACATCTGTGGAGAGAGAAGCAGAGTTAATAAAAACAGCACGTGCTGGAAATACTCAGCAGGTCAGGAAGTATGTATGGAGAGAGAAGCAGAGTTAATGTTCCAGGTTTGTGATTTTTCATCAGAACTGGCAAAGGTTAGAAATGTAATAGGTTTTAAGCAAGTAAAGCAGGTGTGGGGCTGTAAACACGAGGCCATAAATGTGGGCATTAGAGCAGTGGTGGGGATGGAGGGTGTTGAAATGACAAGCGAGTGGAAGCTCGGGATCATGCTTTGGGACTGAGCGGAGGTGTTCCACAAAGCGCTCACCCAATCTGTGTTTGACCTGCTGTGGTGTTCCAGTGAACATCAACGCCAGCTCGAGGAACAGCACCTCGTTGTCCGATTAGGCACTCTACAGACTTCCGGACTGAATATTGAGTTCGATAATTTCAGAGCATGACTGGCCCATTTTATTGTTAAATGTTTGATCAGTTTTTTTACCATGTCCCAGTCTTAAACTGGGATTTTTTATGTTGGTGCTTTTAGCTAGGGCTGTTCATTATTCTATCATTTAACACCCTCTCTGCACTAACGCTTTGTCTTTCACCACACCACAAGCACACTCTCTTTGCCTTCGCTCCATGACCTCCACGTCAGTAAATCTCTCAGACCCTCTGTTCCATCAACACCCCTTTAGTTCTCTTTTTCCCCACCCCTGCTTTATTTAATTAAAAACTATTACATTTCTAACCTTGGCAGTTCTGATGAACCGTCACAGATGTGAAACGTTAACTCTGCTTTTCTCTCTCCCCAGATGCTGCCAGACCTGCAGAGTATTTCCAGCACTTTTTGTTTTTATTTAAGATTTGTAGTGGAGTTCCCCAGGAATCAGTGTTGGGACTCTTTCTCTTCCTGATATATATTAATGACCTAGACCTTGGTGCACAGGGAACATTTTTAAATTTTGCAAATAATACGAAACTTGGAAGCATTGTGAACTGAGAGGAGGATAGTGTATAACTTCAAAAAGACATAGACAAGCTGGTTGAATGGGCAGACAGGTGGCAGATGAAGTTCAATGTGGAGAAATGTGAAGTGATTCATCTTGGTAGGAAGAACATGGAGAGACAATACAGAATAAAGGGTACAATTCTAAAGGCGGTGCAGGAGCAGAGGGACCTGGGTGCATATGTGCGTAGGTCATTGAAGGTAGCAGAACAGGTTCAGAGAGAGCGGTTAATAAAGCATACAGAATCCTGGGCTTTATTAACAGCGGCATGGAATACAAGAGCAAGGAGGTTATTTTGAACTTGTATAAGACACTAGTTCAGCCTCAGCTGCAGTATTACGTCTAGTTCTGGGCGCCACACTTCAGAGAACGTGAAGACATTGGAGAGTGTGAAAAGACATTCAGAAGAATGGTTCCAGTGATGAAGAATATCAGTTATGAAGATAGACTGGAGAAGTTGGAACATTTTCCTTAGAGAAGAGAAGGCTGAGAGGAGATTTGGAAAAACTATTCAAAATTATGAGCTGTCTGGACAGAGTGGATAGGGAAAACTGTTCCCATTCCTGAAAGGATCGACAACGAGAGGGCAAAGAATGAAGGTAATTGATAAAAGAAGCAGAAGTTGACATGAGGAAAACTTTTTCACACAGCGAGTGGTTAAGGTCTGGAATGCACTGCCTGAGAGTGTGGTGGAGGCAGATTCAATCGAGGCATTCAGGAAGAAATTGGATAGCTGTCTGAAAAGGAAGATTGTACAGAGTTACAGGGAGAAGGCAAGGGAGCGACACTAGATGAATTGCTCTTTTAGAGAGCTAGTGCAGACACGATGGACTGAATGGCCACCTTCTGTGCTGTAACAATTCTGTGATTCTGTGACATTCGACCACAAAATGAGCTTCCAACCTTATATTCGTGCCATCACTATGACCACCTACTTCCACCTCAATAACATTTCCCGACTTCACCCCTTTCTCAACTCATCTGCTGCTGAAGCTCTCACACATTCTTTCATTACCTGTAGACTAGACTGTTCCTGTTCATTCTACCACATTCTACTATCTGTAAACTTGAGGTCATTTAAATCTCTGCTGCCTGTGTTTTAACTCAAAACAAGTCCCATTCCCCAATCACTGACCTACATCAGTTCACAGTCAAGCAGTCAGTCTTGATTTTAAAATTCTCAACCATGTTTTCAAATCCCTTCATGGCCTTGCTCCCTACTATGTCTGAAGTCTCCTCCAGCCCCACAGTCCTGCGAGATATCTCTGCTCCTCTAATTCTGGCCTCTTGTGCATCCCTGATTTTAATTACTCCACCATTGGTGGCCACACCTTCAGTTGCCTCGGCCCCAGCTCTGGAATATCCTCCCTTTACAGCTCCACCTCTCCACCTCGCTTTTATCCTTTAAGAAACTCCTTTCAGCCCTGCCTTTTTGCCACGCTGGCAGCACCTTAAGTTTAATATTCTCATTCTTGTGTTTGAATCTCTCCATGGCCTCACCCTTCCAATTAGTCCCATTCCCCTACACATTCCTACATTCCTACAAGTCTTTTGCCTGAAAGTCATTTCTCCATTTCCCCTTTTAAATAACTGCTTGAAAAGGCACGGTTTGAAAATTAAGGGTCGCACTTTTTGGGCAGAGATGAGGAGATTTATTTTTCTCTCTCAGAGGGTCAGGTGACTTTGGAACATTCTGCCTCTGAAGGTGGTGAAGGCGGGTTCATTGAATAATTTTAAGGTTGTGGTAGATGGATTCTTGTTAGGCAAGAGAAACAAAGGTTATCAGGGGTAGATGGAAACACAAACATATCAGCCATGATCTTAATAAATGGGCTGAATGGCCTACTTCTGCTCCTAATACATACAATCCTTTGGTCGTTCTCGCTGTATCTACCCCTAGCCATGCTTTTCAGCTGTCGAGCACCACTAGGCCCAACGCCATAAAAGCTTGTATCCATAAAATGGTAACAGCAGAGCTGCCGGTCATTCCAGTGCTCCATGCTGGGCAGGGGTCTAGCCCTGGTTCACCAAGCATGTGCAGGTAGTGTGAAGAGGGGCCTGAGTATGGTGTCCATCAGCCATTCCAGCAGCCTTGATATACATCTTTGAAACTTGGTCTGTGCATGTCCACTGACCGTCTGTGTTCGTCACTCTCAGCTGAACATACATTCAGCAGCACGAGGAACCCCCTCCAGTGTTATTTAAAAGGACCAGGCATCCAGGGAAGCTCTGTAAAGAGGGAGGAGGAGGGGGCTCTGCTCTACCCACCCCGGGTTTTCCAAGAGCACTATTCCTACCGGAACCTAACCCAGGAGCAGTGTGTGAAGTGACTCTGATTCAATAAGGAGGTGGTCATAGAGACGTGTTAGCTCCTGTAACACGACCTGGAGCCTCACAGCAGGGTGAGGACGGAGTTGTCAGTGGCTGTTAATGTCTCAGTTTCATTGAAATAGGCAGGAGGATGAGACATATTAAACATAGATTCACAGAGAGTGATAGAGTCATTTATGTAACAGAAGGAGGCCATTTGTCCCATCGAGTCCACACTGGCTCTCCATGGAGCAATCCAGTCAGTCCCACTCCCCCTCTCAATCACTGTAGTAAATTCATTTAGTTTAGTTTAGAGATACAGCACTGAAACAGGCCCTTCGGCCCACCGAGTCTGTGCCGACAATCAACCACCCATTTATACTAATCCTACACTAATCCCTTATTCCTACCACATCCCCACCTGTCCCTATATCTCCCTACCTAGTATAGGGGCAATTTACAATGGCCAATTTACCTACCAACCTGCAAGTCTTTGGCATGTGGGAGGAAACCGGAGCACCCGGAGGAAACCCACGCAGACACAGGGAGAACTTGCAAACTCCACACAGGCAGTACCCAGAATTGAACCCGGGTCGCTGGAGCTGTGAGGCTGCGGTGCTAACCACTGCGCCACTGTGTCAAGTGTCCACGAACTCTCTCTTGAAATCATTGGTTGTCTCTGCTTCCACCACACTTGTGATCAGTGAGTTCCAGATCATTAATACCCGCTGTGTCAAAGAAGTTTCCACATATTCCTCCTGCATCTCTTGTCCAAAACAAACAACAAAGAACTGTACAGCACAGAAACGGGCCATTCGGCCTTCCAAGCCTGCGCCGATCTTGATCTCTGTTTAAACTAAAACCTTCTTCACTTCCGTGGACCGTATCCCTCTATTCCCATCCTATTCATGTCTTTGTCAAGATGCCTCTTAAACGTCGCTATCGTACCTGCTTCCACCACCTCCCCTGGCAGCAAGTTCCAGGCACTCACCCCTGTGTAAAAAACCTGCCTCGCACATCCCCTCTAAACTTTGCCCCTTGTACCTTAAACCTATGTCCCCTAGTAACTGACTCTTCCACCCTGGGAAAAAGCTTCTGACTATCCACTCTGTCCATGCCACTCATAATTATGTAAGCCTCTATCATGTCACCCCTCCACATCCGTCGTTCCTGTGAGAACAATCCGAGTTTATCCAACCTCTCCTCGTAGCTAATACCCGCCATACCAGGCAGCATCCTGGTAAACCTCTTCTGTACCCTCTCCAAAGCCTAACTTTGTAAACCTCTATCATGTCGCCCCTCCACATCCGTCGTTCCTGTGAAAACAATCCGAGTTTATCCAACCTCTCCTCGTAGCTAATGCCCGCCATACCAGGCAGCATCCTGGTAAACCTCTTCTGTACCCTCTCCAAAGCCTCCACATCCTTCTGGTAGTGTGGCGACCAGAATTGCACGCAATATTCCAAGTGTGGCATAACTAAGGTTTTGTACAGCTGCAGCATGACTTGCCAATTTTTATATTCTACGCCCCGACTGATGATGATAAGTATGCCGTATGCCTTCTTGACTACCTTATCCAACTGCGTTGCCACTTTCAGTGTCCTGTGGACCTGTCCACCCAGATCTCTCTGCCTGTCAATACTCCTAAGGGTTCTGTAATTTACTGTATACTTCCCACCTGTATTAGATCTTCCAAAATGCATTACCTCATATTGCTCCGGATTAAACTCCATCTGCCATTTCTCCACCCGAGTCTCCAACTGGTCTATATCCTGCTGTATCCTCTGACAATCCTCATCATTATCCGCAACTCCACCAATCTTTGTGTCATCCGCAAACTTACTAATCAGACCAGCTACATTTTCCTCCAAATCATTTATATATACTACAAACAGCAAAGGTCCTAGCACTAATCCCTGCGGAACACCACTTGTCACAGCCCTCCATTCAGAAAAGCACCCTTCCAATGCTACCCTCTGTCCTCTATGACCGAGTCAGTTCTGCATCCATCTTGCCAACTCACCTCTGATCCCTTTTGTATCAGTCTGCCATGAGGGACCTTTTCAAAGGCTTTACAGAAGTCCATATAGACAACATCCACTGCCCTTCCTTCAACAATCATCTTTGTCACTTCCTCAAAAAACTCAGTCAAGTTAGTGAGGCACGACCTTCCCTTCACAAGACCATGCTGCCTCTCGCTAATAAAGTCCATTTGTTTCCAAATGGGAGTAAATCCTGTACCGAAGAATCCTCTCCAGTAATTTCCCTACCACTGACGTAAGGCTCACCGGCCTATAATTTCCTGGATTATCCTTGCTACCCTTCTTAAACAAAGGAATATCATTGGCTATTCTCCAGTCCTCTGGGACCTCATCTGTAGCCAATGAGGATACAAAGATTCCTGTCAAGGCCCCAGCAATTTCCTCCCTTGCCTCCCTACGTATTCTAGGGTAGATCCCATCAGGCCCTGGGGACTTATCTACCTTAATCTTTTCCAAGACGCCCAACACCTCCTCCTTTAAGATATCGACATAACCCAGACTATGTACACTCCCTTCCCTATACTCATCATCTATCCAGTCCTTCTCTTGGGTGAATACTGAGGGAAAGTATTCATTTCGCACCACGCCCATTTCCTCTGGCTCCACGCATAGATTCCCTCCTCTGTCCTTGAGTGGGCCAACCCTTTCCCTGGCTACCCTCTTGTTCTTTATATACGGATAAAAAGCCTTGGGATTTTTCTTCATCCTGTTTGCCAATGACTTTTCATAACCTCTTTTAGCCCTCCTGACTCCTTGCTTTGTTCCTTCCGACTTTCTTTATATTCCTCAAGGGCTTTGTCTGTTCCCAGCCATCTAGCCCTTATGAATGCTTCCTTTTTTTTTGACAAGGCTCACAATATCCCACGTTATCCATGGTTCCCGAAACTTGCCAAGCATGTCTTTCTTCCTCACAGGAACATGGCGGTCCTGGATTCTAATCAACTGACGTTTGAAAGACTCCCACATGTCAGATGTTGATTTACCCTCAAACAGCCGCCCGCAATCTAATTCTTCAGATCCTCCCTAATATTGTTATAATTAGCCTTCCCCCAATTTAGCACCTTCACCCGAGGACTACTCTTATCCTTATCTACAAGTACCTTAAACCTTATGGAATTATGATCACTGATCCCGAAATACTCCCCTCCGGAGACTTCGATCACCTGGCCGGGCTCTTTCCCCAATACCAGGTCCAGTACGGTCCCAATCTCGTTGGCCGATCTGCATATTGTTTGAAGAAGCGCTCCTGGATGCCCCTTACAAATTCTGCCCCATCCAAGCCCCTAGCACTAAGTGAGTCCCAGTCAACATAAGGAAAGTTAAAATCATCCACCACAACAACCCTGTTGCCTTTACACCTTTACACCTTTACAAAATATGTCTACCTATCTGCTCCTCTGTCGCCTGCTGGCTATTGGGAGGCCTGTAGTAATTCCCCAGCATCGTGAATGCACCCTTCCTATTCCTGAGCTCTACCCATATTGCCTCGCTGCATGACCCCTCCGAGGTGTCCTCCCGCAGTACAGCTTATTCACCACACTCCATGCTTTCACATACATGCACATTAACCTTCACGTAAATGTTATTACTTTCTCCCATTCTCTGATCCCACCTAATAACATTCTGAACCCTGCTATAGTGCTATCCAACTCTTCCCCTATTCTGTGCACCTTGGAATTACTCTCTGATGTTTACTCCTGGTTCCCACACCCCTGACAATGTAGTTTAAACCCTCGCCAATAGCACTAACAAATCGCCCCACAAGGGAATTAGTTCCAGCTCTGTTCAGGTGTAAATCGTCCAGCCTGTACAGATACCACATTCTCCATAATTGGTCCCAGTGTCCAGGAATCTCAACCTCCCCGCTTCTGCAGCATCCTTCCAGCCACACATCCATCTGTGCCATCCACCTATGTCTCTACTCACTCGCATGGTGTACTGAGAGTAATCCGGAGATTACGACTTTGAAGTCCTGCTTGCTAACTTCTTTCCCAGCTCCCTGAATTCTGACTGCAGGACAACCTCCCTCTTTCTGCCTCTGTCGTTGCTTCTGATGTGGACCACGACTGCTGGCTGTTCACCCTCCACCTTCAGGATGCTCTGTAGCCACTGGAGTGATATCCTTGACCCTGACCCCAGGGAGGGAACACACCATCCTGGATACACATCTGCGGTTTCAGAAACCATTATCTATCGAATTTCCTATCACTATCAACTTTCCAGTCTTCCCTGTAACCCCGCCCCCCCCCCCCCCCCCCCCCCCGCCCCGCACCAGTACAGCTGAGACAGCCCTGGTACCATGGCCTTGCCTGTGGCTGCAGTCCCCAGATGAACCATCAGTATTGAATACTGGTTGGAGAATGAGATGCAGTCAGGAGTCTCCTGTGCTACCTGCTGATTCATCTTGACGTGCTCTCCTCAAATTACTCAACCTCACATATACACGACAGTGACATCCATGGTCCCACCATCTGCAGCTTGTACATCATCCCAGAGAGCAGGATGAGGGGGAGGTGAGAGTTAAGTAGGGACATAAGGCAGGAACATAACATCATCCTGAATGCTCTCGCTGATGCCGAATGCTACGGCCTCTGTCACAGCCATCCCATGATGTGGAGAATCATCTCCTCCCTCAGGCTCAGGGGTGAAGGAATGTCTGCTCCTCGCTGGATCACTGCTGCTCCCTGTGATTATGGGCCACCTTGTCCAGTAAGAGGGAGGTCAAAATGCCAGTGATTGTATTGCACTGTGTTTGTGTGATGTGCCTGCCATAGTTGAATAGCTGGAGGTATGTGGAGGGTGGGTGTGAATCTGGTATCAGTGGAATGTGTGGAGGGTGAGGTGGAGTATGTGATTGTGAGGTGTGAGCCCTGAGTGTTAGGGACTGCTGATGGGTGAGTGATGGGGGTGTGGTACATTGAGCAGTGGGAGAGGTTGGTGATGTTGGGGGTAGGAGATGCCATTCGGAGATGAATTCACTGACATTGACCGCCAGTGTGAGCTCATTAAACGTCTTCTGGGTCTTCTGCCAGGTCGTCGGGGCCATGCTTCTTGCATTGACCTCCCTGATCACCTGCTCCCATTCCCTTCGGAGGGCGTTCCTTGAGGGTCTCCACCCCACCCCACAGAAGCATGGCCTCTCTCCTCCTGTCACCCACCATGACTAAGGCCTCCAGCACTACATTCGTGAGCCGCAGCGCCCTCTCTCTGTCCTAGTATCCCATTTACCATGTCTACAATTGCAGCATTCACAGTCAGCAGCAGCAGGCTCCTGTGATTCAGTGCCACCTCCCTTTCGAGGGACAGACTACCTTTAAGAGCGGAATCCTGGCAAACATCTGCCAGACCCACACACAGTCAGGTCCCTCTTCAGCGTGCAGACAGACAGCAGCGCAGTCACCCTCAGGGACATGTAGAATTCGTGGAAATGTGGAGGCAGCAGGACGTTTGTATGTCACCTGTCAGAATAGGAACGGGTACGGGAAGATCATGACCCCTCTGCCCAAAAAGTGATGCAAACCCGATGTTCTTGCTCTTTCTATTTCCCTTTCCCTCTTTCACACTGTTTCTCTCTCTCTCTCTATCTTTCTCCCTCTCTCTTCACTCTCTGTCACTTGTTCATAGAATCAGAGATTGATGCAGCATAGAAGGAGGTTATTCGGCCCTTTGTCTCAGTGCTGTCTCTTTGAAACAGCTGTTTAATTCGTTCCTCTCCCCTCCTCTTTCCCCAGATTCCTGTTTATTTTCTTTTTCCTTTTCAAGTATTTGTTAAATTCCCTTTTGAAAGATCTTATTGAATCTGCTTCCACCATGTTTTCAGGCTGTGAATTCCAGATCCCAACAACTTGCTGTGTAAGAAAACTCTTCGCATTTCACCTCTGGTTCTTTGTCAATTATCTTCAATCTGTGTCTTAGTAATACTAAACTTTCATACACTGGGAACAGTTTCACATTAATTACCCTATCAAAACACTTCATGATTTTGAATTCTATTTGAAATCTCCCCTTACCTTTCACTGCTCTAAAGAGAACAATCCCAGCTTTTCCAATCTCTCCACGTAACTAAATTCCCAGATCCATGGTACCATTCTAGTAAATCAGCTCTGTATCTTCACTAAGTCCTTGACGTCCTTATCAAAGTGTGGTGATCAGAATTGGACACAATTCTCCAGCTGGGACCTAACCAATGATCTATAAAAATCAGCGTTTCCTCCTGAATTTTATTACTCTGTGCTGAGTGTATAAAGCCAAGAACACTACATGTTACCTTCAAAGATCTGTGTGTGTACACCCCAGTTCTCTCTAACCCTGCACACAGTTTATAATGGTACCATTTAGTTTATATTGTTCCTCCACATACTTCCTACCCAAATGTCTCACTTCACACTTCACTGAGTTAAATTACATGTGCCATGTTCCTGCCCATTTCACCAGTCAATCTCTGTCTTCCTGAAGTCTGTTACTCTCCTTCACACTGCTTATTAACATTTGTGAGTTTCGTGCCATCTCAAAACTTTGACATTATCCCCTCTGTACACAAGCCCATTGCTTTAACATACAGCAACAGTGATCCCAACAGTGACCCTGGGGAACCCCACTGTGCTTCCCTCCAGACTGAACAATAACCATTCTCCACTACTCTCTGCTTTCTGTCACTTAACTAATTCCCTGCAGGCTGCCATTGTAAATTTAAAAAAAACTTCAATTTATGTAGCGCCTTCATGACCACTGCATGTCCAAAAGCGATTTACAATCAGTGAGTGCTTATTAAACCCTAGTCACTATTGTAATGTAGGAAAGATGGCAGAATATTTCCGCACAGCAAGATCCCACAAGCAGCAATGTGATAATGATCAGATCTTTAACATCCACCCGAGAGGGCAGATGTTGGTTTAATGTTTCATTCGACAGACGGTACATCTGACAGTGCAATACTCCCACAGTAATGTCACTGCAGTGTCAGCCTTGATTCTTGTGATCAAGTCCTGCAGAGACACTTGATCCTAGAAGCTTGTGAGTGAAAGGGGAGAGAGATACAAACTGAGCCACTGCTGTCATTGGTCCTTTAATCCCATGTGTTTCTAATTTGGTAACACGGCTGTTATGTGGTACTTTATCAAACGCCTGTTTAAAGGATAGGAATATTAGGAAAGTAGAGGCAAGAACAATCATAGAAACATAGAATAACATTGCACTGAAGAAGGCCATTCGGTCCAACATGTCAGTGCTGGCCCTTTTGAAGATCTTCCAGTTAGTCCCACGCACTGGCTCTTTTTTCAATTCATTCATGGGATTTGGGCCTCACTGGCTTGGCCAGCATTTATTGCCCTTGTTGCCCTTGAGAAGGTGGTGGTGAGCTGCCTTCTTCAACCGCTACAATCCATTTGGAGTAGGTGGACCCACAGTGCTGTTCGGAAGGGATTTTGACACAGCGACAGTGAAGGAAGGGCGATAGCGTTCCAATTCAGGACGGTGTGTGACTTGAAAGGGAACTTGAAGGTGGTGATGTTCCCATGTATTTGCTGCCCTTCTCCTTCTAGTTGGTAGAGGTCGCGGGTTTGGAAGGTGCTGTCTAAGGAGCCTTGGTGCATTGCTGCAGTACATCTTGTAGATGGTACACACTGCTGCAACTGTGCGTCGATGGTGAAGGGAGTGAATGTTTGTAGATGGGGTGGCAATCAAGCGGGCTGCTTTGTCCTGGATGGTGTCGAGCTCCTTGAGTGTTGTTGGAGCTGCACCCATTCAGGCGAGTGGACACTATTCCACCACACCCCTGACTTGTGCCTTGTAGATGGTGGACAGGCTTTGGAGAATCAGGAGGTGAGTTACTCGCCTCAGGATTGCTAGCCTCTGACATGCTCTTGTAGCCACCGTATTTATATGGCTACTCCAGTTCAGTTTCTGGTCAATGGTAGCCCCTAGGATGTTGATAGTGGGGGATTCAGCGATGGTTATGCCATTGAATATCAAGGGGAGATGGTTAGATTCTCTCTTGTTGGAGATGGTCATTGCCTGGCACTTGTGTGGCACGAATGTTACTTGCCACTTATCTGCCCAAGCCATGATATTGTCCAGGTCTTGCTGCATTTCTGCACGGACTGCTTCAGTATCTGAGGAGTCAGGAATGGTGCTGAATATTGTGCAATCATCAGCGAACATCCCCACTTCTGACCTTATTATTGAACGTAGGTCATTGATGAAGCAGCAGAAGATGATTGGGTCCAGGACACTACCCTGAGGAACTCCTGCAGTAATGTCCTGGAGCTCAGATGATTGACCTCCATAAACCACAACCATCCTCCTTTGCACTAGGTATGACTCCAGCCAGCTGAGGGTTTGAGATAATGAGGTAATGAGATCAGGAGCTGAGTGGCTGTAGCGGAACCTAAACTGAGCGTCACTGAGCAGGTTATTGCTAAGCAAGTGCTGTTTGATAGCTCTGCTGATGACAGCTTACATCACTTTACTGATGATTGAGAGTAGGCTGATGGGGCGGTAATTGGCCGGGTTGGACTTGTCCTGCTTTTTGTCTGCAGGACATACCTGGGCAAGTTTCCACATTGCCAGGTTGATGCCAGTGTTGTAGCTGTACTGGAACAGCTTGGCTAGGGGCGTGGCAAGTTCTGGAGCACAGGTCTTCAGTACTATTTCCGGAATATTGGCAGGGCCCATAGCGTTTGCAGTATCCAATGCCTTCAATCGTTTCTTGATATCACGGGGAGTGAATCGAACCCTGAGAAACAGTACTGTATTCTCCCCTCCACTTCCAGTCTGAACAATGACTGTTCACCACTTCTCTCTGCTTTCTGTCCCTGAGTCACTGTCAGATCCACACTATCAATGTCACATTAATCCATGTCTTCCATTTCTGATAACAAGTCTATGAAATGTTATTTGTTCACAGGTCTTTTGAAATTCTATATAAATAAATGGATATACACGAGTAGGGGCGGAACATGTTGGTATGGTTCTTCATGAATACTTTGTATCATCCTTCACAAAAGGGGGGGACGATGCAGATATTGTGTTTAAGGAGGAGGAGTGTGAATTATTGGATGTGAGATACATCGGGAGAGAGGAAGTATTAATGGGATTAGCATCCTTGACAGTTGATCCATCACCATGGCCGGTTGAAATGTAACCTAGGCTGTCAAAAGAGGTGAGAGTGGAAATAGCAGAGGGTCTGACCATCATTTTCCTGTCATCACTGGATACAGTGTAGTGCCAGAGGATTGGTGAATCGTTAACATTGTACCTCTTTAAAAAGGGAGCAAAGGATAGACCAAATAATTGCAGGCCAGTCAGTCTAACCTCAGTAGTGGGCACATTATTGGAATCTATTCTAAAAGACAGGATAAAGTGTCAAGTAGAACAGCACAGGTTAATCACGGATAGTGAGCTTGGTTTTGATAAGGGAAGATATTGTTTGACCAAATTGATTGAATTTTTCGAAGAAGTAGCAAGGATGATAGATGAGGGTAGTGCAGTTGATATGGTCTACATGGATTTTGACAAAGCCTTTGTCAAGTTCCCATGTGGCGTACCAGTTAAAAAAATAAAATCCCATGGAATCCAGGGAAAATCAGCAAGTTGGATGCAAAATTGGCTCAGTGACAGGAAACAAAGGGTGATTGTTGACGGGTGTTTCACTGATTTGAGGCCTGTTTCCAGTGGCGTTCCACAGGGCTCAGCACTGGGTCGCCTGCTTTTTTGTACTATATATTAACGATTTGAACGTAAATGTAGGGGGCATGATCAAGATGTGTGCAGATGGCACACAGATTGGTCATGCGGTCGATAGCGAGGAGGATAGCTGTAGGCTGCAGGAAGATATTGATGAGAGAAAAGTGACAAATGGAATTCAACCTGGATAAGTGTAAGGTGATGCAATTGAGGAGGTCAAACAAGGCAAAGGGATAGACGATTAATAGGAAAATACTGAGACGTGTAGAGGAAGTGAGGGACCTTGGAGTCAATGTCCACTGATCCCTGAAGGTAGCAGGTCAGGTCGATAAGGTGGTGAAGAAGGCATATGGAATCCTTTCCTTTATTAGCTGAGGTATAGAAAACAAGAGCAGGGAGGTTATGCTGGAACTGTATAAATCATTGGTTAGGTCACACCTGAGTACTGTGTGCAGTTTTGGTCACCTCATTACACAAAGGATGTAATTTCACTAGAGAGGGTATGGAGGAGATTTATGAGGATGTTGCCCGGACTGGAAAAATGCAGCTCTCAAGAAAGATTAGATATGCTGGGGTTGTTCTACTTGGAACAGAGGAGGTAAAGGGAGATCTGATTGAAATGGGCATAATTTTGTGGGGTCTGGATAGAGTGGAGGTGAAGTAGTCTATTCACCTTAGCAGAGGGATCAGTGACTAGAGGGCAGTGACTTAAAGTGATTGGCAGAAGGATTAGCGGGGAGTTGAGGAAAAACTTGTTCACCCAAAAATACAAAATTGGCTCAGTGGCAGGAAACAAAGGGTCATTGTTATAATAAAAGCAAAATACTGCAGATGCTGGAAATCTGAAGTAAAAACAAGAAATGCTGGAAATACTCAGCAGGTCTGGCAGCATATGTGGAGGGAGAAGCAGAGATGATGTTTCAGGTCAGTGAAGAAGGGTCAGTGACCTGTAACGCTAACTCTGCTTCTCTCTCCACAGATGCTGCCAGACCTGCTGAGTATTTCCAGCATTTCTTATTTTTATGAAAGTGTAATTGTTGACGGGTATTTTACTGACCGGAGGACTGCTTCCATTGGCATTCCACAGGGTTCAGTTCTGGGTCCCCTGTTTTTAGTGAAGTTCTAGAGCTTACTGCCTGTAAGGATAGTTGAGGCAGAATACCTGCACTCATTCAAAAGGAGTCTGGATGTTAAACTCAAGTGCATAATCTTCAGGGATATGGATCAAATGCTGGAAGGTGGGATTAGAATAGGTGGATCATGTATCGACTGGCACAGACACAATGGGCTAAGTGGCCTCTTTCTGTGTCTTAATTTTTTTATGATTATATTACATGAAACACACTATCCTCAGTAACACTCACAGTTACGTCCTGAACGAACTCGATCAAGATTATCAGAAATGATTTTCCATTAACCTATCCATGCTGCTTGTCATTTATTAACCCATGTTTTTACAAGCAAGATATATTTTTGTGCTGGGTTATGACCTCTAGAATTTTCCAACCACCAACGTTAGACTGATAGTTACAGGGTTTATCCAACCTCTACTTTTTTAAACAGTGTAACATTTACAACCCTGCAGTCCTCTGGCATCACTCCCATATCCAAGGAAGATTGAAAGATTCTGTCCAGTGCCTCTGATATTTCCACCATTCCTTCCCTCAGTAACTATCATACATCCCATCCAGACTGGATAAATGTTGTACTTTACTGCGATACAAAATATCTTGGATTGAAAGGTGTTAACTGAACCTGTTTGTTCAGTGACTGTAATTAATGTCAGTCTCCATGGACCCTAATGGTGTCACTGGAGGGTTTCCCTCTTCGATTAAGAAGGGACTCCTTTCAATGTGTTATCCGATAGTGTCAGTGGGCGCATCAACCCCGGCACTAACAGAGATCAGCGGCTGCAGAGAGAGGGAGAGGATAGATCAGAATCTGAACAATAGATTGGAATGTTACAACAATGGGTCAGAATCTGAGAACAATAGATTGGAATGTTACAACAATGGACAGGAGTTTATCCGATTGGTTTGGCCTGGTTACTGCAGATTATTATTGGATAACATTAGAATGGCGGATCTTTTATGCTCTGAAGATGATTCAATTTATTTACTATCCCATCCTCGCTATTATTGGTGTCCCTGGTAAGTCTCTGTATCCAACTATTGGATTCATAAACCATATTTCACTGATTTAGTGTTCTTGTCATTTAAATCGTGAGAAGACTGAAACCATTATCTTCAGTTTCTGTCACAAACTCCATTCCCTGTCCATGATCTACATCCCCCTCACTGGCCATTGTCTGAGGTGGAACCAGGAAGTTTACAACCTCTGGTATCTATTTAATGCTGAGCTGAGTTCATCCCCATATTCTCTCCATCCCCAACCCTGCCAATTGTTATGGCAAGGTGAGGAGGGGTCAAAGTCGCTCGGCTTTATTTGATCACAACAGTGTTTGTCCTTTATAAACGGTGAAGATGCTTAACGTCTCAGTGAGTGTTTTACATTTTACCTTTCGTATGATGATGAAGGAATTGATTGGACAGGTTCTCTTGAGTTTAAACATGAAAGAGGTGAGTTTATGATACTTAACAATATAAAGCCGATCTAAATAAAATTATTAAAATAAATAGAACACATTTATGCGCACACTCACACAGGAATCACACAGAAATACATTACAGAGTGAGAAGTAAATTTGTGGTTGGATTGGAGTCCAGAATAAATATATTTTTTTAAACTCATTCTGTGAGGTTTGACCATTCCGTCGTCTTCCTGCAGAAGTTGTATCCTTGAAGTCTTTTTCTGGTCAATGTGCAGTTTGTGGCTGGTCCACATGGCTCTGGGAATTCTTTGAGGCAAACTTGTAGGTGGCTTTCTTCCCCTGGTTACTCTGTCTGTAGCAATCTGTAGGCTTGGCGGGCCCATATTCGCATGTGGTTTTCAAATTTGTGATGTTATGTGGAGAGGGAGATGGAGAGAAAGGGAGGGGTGTGGGGGGAACACAGCCCTCCTGCTTCAGCTCATTTTGAATCACTGACTTGTCTGTTTTTGTCCAGGGAAAACTCTCAGCTTTCGCAGGGATAGACAGTCTCCAGTCTGACTCAGTGTATTCGCTGGACTGTTACAATGAGATTCAAGGTTAGGACCTTCTATCTCCCCAGTGCTCAGGATACCAGTATTTACTCTTGGAGGAGTTTGCTCTTTCAAAGTCAATGTGTCAGGATGGCCTTGTATGCCGTGTTCATGAATATAATCTCAGGTAATTCAATCACTGGAGCAAGCCAATGATTTGGGTCCAGGCTCATCAGACATATGTCTCCTGTTGTAGGCTTTAGAATGTGAAAAGGTGTGTCAGATGCCAATTGCGGTGGCCATCTTGGCTGCCAGTTTTTTCAAGGATAACGGCAAGATTTTTTTTCTATTTAAGGTTTACTGTAAGTTTCCAAACTATGAATTAAATTTTATAATTTGGCATATTGTGTGATCTTGATACCGCCACAGCACACGTGGAAAAAATCTGATAACAAGAACATTTCATTGCAGGATTGTGGGAATAAAAAGAAGAAAGCACACATTCATTATCAATAATCACTTCCCAAACTGACATATTAATCTTAGAATTACTGCAGCTGAGATTGTCTGTTAAAGTTGTACTGATTTAATGTTTTGGTGTTTTGACTGGGATGGTTATGTGTCGGATTCGACCCTGGACATTGCATCAGCGATTCCATTGTATCTTTTTTTCTCTCCTGCAATGAAGCTTAAACCATTCAGGTTCCTTCACCTTGATAATCTTTCTCCCTAAACCGACAGTGTGTAATAAATTGTTTTTTTTTAGCCCCTGTGAGGTGTCTGAGATTTCCTCTGGGCCTTTGTTCTTGCTGAGTTCGGCTTTGAAATTGGTGGGTTTGATTAGATTTGGGTTTGGGACCTGATCATTGGGTTCCTCAGTGCGTAGATCCACACTGACCTTACTTTTAGCTTTCTGGTGAGGTACACAAGTGCTGTTTACTTTAGGGTATTTTCCCTTCCCTTTTCCCCCTACTATGGGGACACTCATTTCTCTAACCAGCCCCATGTCCTCTGGGATTTTATGGCTCGCAGGTGGCTGTCCATCTTTCACTGCACTCTCCTGCGACACCTCGACTCGGTGACGCATCTCCCTCACTATTGGCTTGCCTTTTTGGGAACTTTCTTTTGTCATTGCATGTTTCTGTAAATGCTGTTAGCAGACTTTTTAGGTTGCCTCATTGACCTGCATTTAAGAAGGAGAGTGTGTGGTCTAATTTATCTAACATTTCAGGGTTGGCTAATCGGAGAGTAGGGGATTCCAGTTGGCAATCCTCCTGGCCCTCCTCTAACCTGTCCTCACTGTCCTTTTCAATCCTTCCCTCCTGACAGTCTGTCAGATCTATACTTGTCTGTCCCCTCCACAGCCTTTGTTTTTTGCCTTTGGTCTGGGGGGTCATTTAAATAATTTACCTGGCTGTTCCTTTTGCCACTCGATATGGAACTCTGGACTGGGATTTCAGGGATTCACCCTGCAGTGGGAATAGTAACAATACATGATCGCTGGGATGAAATGTTCTGACCTTGGAATTTTGCCTGATTACATTTTCATAGCTGCCTGGGAGGTCCTTAGGTGTTCCTGAGCCATTACACAGGCACTCATGAGCCGCTCCCAGAGCATGGAGATGTAGTCTAACATGGAGGACTCATCCCTGTGTCCCAAAAACTTCTCCTTGATTAGTTTAAGATGACCTCGTGTCCATAACGTAATTCAAAGAGACTAAAGCCAGTGGACTCACTGGATATGTTCCTGGTAACCAACAGGTGAAATGCCATCCCTTTGTCCCAGTCATGGGGTTACTCATAGCAGTATGGCCTGATCATTGTCTTTAGGGTCTGGTGGTACTGCTCCAAAGCTCCTTGTGACTGTGGGTGGTAGGCTTTAGCTGGGTTATGTCTAGAATACCCATGACCTTTTCAAAAATACTGGACGTAAAATGTGTGCCCTGATCCATCTGAATCTCAGCAGGCAGCCCATAACGGGTTAGCCCCTCCACCACTACCTTGGCAGAGATAGTTCTTCGGGGGAATGGCTTCTGGGGATCGGGTCACCACATTCATAATGGTGAGAAGATACTGGTAGTCCCGTTTTGTTTTCAGCAGGTGTCCCACATAATCCACCAGCCGTCTGCTGAAGGGTTCCACAAATTCTGGTATGGGTATTAGGGTGAAGGTTTTATTGCAGGTTCGGGCTTCCCCACAACATGGCAGGTGTGACCAGTTGTACAGAACTCCTCCACATCTTTGTGGAGTTGTGGCCATGTCAAAATGCTGTCTTATGTGGGCTTTAAATTTTCATACATGAACATGTCCAGTCATTGGAAGTTCGTGGGCCATTGATATTTCTTTAAGGGACCTCAGCGACACCACTATCTGGTGAAGCACTGTCCACTCTTCATCCGCAGGTCTGTGAGGAGGTCTCAACTTCCTCATCAGCACCTCATTCTTTAAATAGTGGCACTCTGCAACTCCCTCTGCTTCAGTTTTGGTTTGGACGGTCTGTGCTATATTTTGACACTGGGTCGAGTTGTTGAGCCTCAACTAAGGAAGATCTGTTTAACACATCCTTTGTGTTCTCTACCTTCCCAAAGAAGTTTTCAGACAACCAGACAGTAGGGGCATCCATCTCCAGTGTCAGTTCAGCCACCTCTGATGGGGATTGTTTAGCCATGGGCCGAGTCACCACAGAATCAGGGAGAATGCCAGGGACCTTCTCCTGTAACTGCTCTGTGTCCCTGATCTCTTGTGGTCTCTCCAGAACCTTTGCGGAAGCTGCAACCTTTTCCCTGCCAGATCAATACCCAGGAGCAGGTCCCCATGGCTACTGGTCCTGAAAATAGGTCGCACTCCAAGTGCACCCAATATAAAGGTATGGACATATACTGTCTTCCAATACCATTCGCTAACACTCCTGCGTTCACTGCACTCCCCGAGAAAGGTCATGCCTTTTCCCAGCAGAAGGGACTGGTTGGCCCCTTTATCCCTGAGTATGACTAGGGCTTGCTTACCTCACTGAAGGGGTATGGGGTCACTTTTCCCTTGGATTCAAAATCCTAGTAACGCTCAAGGATTTTGTTACGTTTTCCCGCACTCTCTGTGGTTGTGTTACTGTGTCTGACTGTTACAGTTAAAGGCACAGCCTGACCTGCTGTGAATTCCATCAGGGCCCGTTTTCCTGCACTGATCTGGTGGACCCTGAGTAATCCTCCAGGTTTTCCCCATCACTTACAGCATTCAACTCGATGGTGACCTGCCTTACTGCAGTGGAAACACACAGATCATTGGTCATTACTCCTGCTCTCAGTACCGTCCTATTTGGCCTGAGCGTGGACCACTGGGTGTCCAGATTTTCCTCCTTGCCCGTGGCTGCTCAGGCTCTTATCACCCTCCCACCTTTTATTCCCGGGTCTTTGGGGTGACTAGTGAATGCATTCCCTTTGGGGTTAAGGCCTTGTGTACATGGAAAAAAATCATCATCCAGAATTGCAACCTTCCTGGCTCTTCGAACCTTTTTTTCCTCTGTGTGGGTTTTAATGGGAGCGGGAGCGAGTTGTTGAACACCTCGAGAAGGATCACCGCTCTGAGGTTTACATATATGGGCTGTATCCCGATTTTCCGTATCTACTAGTCAGAGGCAAACATAAAAGCGGACTGTAAAATCTTCTATAGGTATGTAAAAAGGAAACGTTTGGGTAAGACATGTATGTGTCTATTACAGGTAGAGTCAGGGGAATTTATAATGGGGAATCAAGAAATCGCAGAGAAGTTAAATGATCACTTTGTGTCTGTCTTCACTGAGAAAGATACAAGAAATCTCCCAGAATTAGAGATCCAAGGGATGAGGGGGAATGAGGAGGTGAAGCAAATTAATATTAGTAAGAAGTTTGTGTTGGAGAAATTAATGGGGTTGAAGGTTGATAAATCCTCAGGACCTGATATTCTAAGTTCCAGAATGTTGACAGAGGTAGCTATGGAGACAGTGGGTTCATGGGTGATCACCTTCTGGAACGGTTCCAGCACATTGGAAGGTCGCAAATGTCACCCCACGATTCAAGAAGGGTGGGAGAGAGAAAATGGTAGACTCTATAATAAAGGATGTGATAAATGGATAATTGGATAATAATGATCTGATTGGACATAGTCAACATGGATTTATGAATGGGAAATCATGTTTGATGAACCTGTTGTAGTTTTTTGAGGATAGTAGTAACAGAATTGATAAAGTGGAGCCGGTGGATGTAGTATATTTGGATTTTCAGATGGATTTTTGATAAAGTCCCCCACAGGAGGTTGGTTAGTAAAATTAAAGCACATGGGATCGGACGTAATATACTGGCATGGATTAAGGATTGGTTAACAAGCATAAAACAGAGAGTAGGAGTAAATGGGTTATTCTCACTTTGGCAGGCTATGGGGTAAGTAAAAAGGAAACATTTGGGTAACTACTTGGGCCCCATCTGTTCACAATATGTATCATTTATTTAGATGTGGGGACCAGAGAAATATTCCCAAGTTTGCAGATGATACAAAAAGATGTGGGAATGTATGTGCTGTGAGGAAGGTGCAAAGTGGCTTCAAGGGCATTTGGACAGACTTCGTGGGAGGGCAAGAACGTGGCAGATGGAATATAATGTGGAAAATATGAGGTTATCCACTTTGGAAGGAGCAATAGATGTGCAGGGTATTTCTTGAATTGTAAGACATTAGAAAGTGTAGATGTGCAAAGGGATCTGGGTGTCCTTGTCAATAAGTCACTGAAAGCTGACATGCAGGGACAGCAAGCACTTAAGAAGGCTAATGGTATGTTAACCTTTATCACAAGAGAATTTGAGTACAGGAGTGGTGAAGTCTTGCTTCAATTGTAAGCAACCTTGTGAGACCACACCTGGAGTACTGTGTGCAGCTTTGCTCCCTTTACTTTAGGAAGTATATTATTGCCATAGGGGGAGTGCAACGAAGATTCACTAGACTTGTTCCTGGGATGGCAGGACTGTCCTATGAAGAGATTGGGAAAACTGGGCCTGGATTCTCCAGAATTTTGAATTGAAAATGTGAATCTTTGGAATTCTCTACCCCAGAGGGCAATGGAAGCTCAGTCATTCAGTATGTTTGAAGCAGAGATTGACAGATTTCTAAATACAAATGACAGAAAGGGATATGGGTTTAGTGCTGTAAAAAGGAATTGAAATAGATGATAACCCGTGATCGTTTTGAATGGCGGGACAGACTAGATGGGCTGAATGGCCTACTCTTGCTCCTATGTTCCGAAGCTGCTTAACTCTTTCAAACTGGAGGCAAGTTCGCTCAGGCTACTTTCGTAGTGTTCCGAATTTTTGTTAGTACGCTTCTGATACTATCTCATATGCACCCTGGATAACACTTTTATTCATTTCATAATCTGATGAACTTTCATCGGGTAACAGTGAATAAACCTCATGGGCTTTTCCTGTTACTTTGCTTTATAAAAACAGTGTCCAGTTCTCTGCCGCCATTTCAGCTGCTTTGCAAGTTTTTCAAAAGTGATGAAAAATTCTGCCACATCCTCCTCATTGAACTTTCGAATGAACTGGGGTAACTTTAAGAACTCAGCACATGGTCCTGAGCTATGGGCAGCTCCCTCACTAGCTGTGCCTTCACTGGGTGTACTGGGTCTTCCTCTAGTTGATTGAGCCGCCTTAACTCCCTTTCCTCCTTCTCCTTCTGGAACACTCTTACTTTTTCCCTTTCTTGACACTCACTCTGCTCTTTCTCGTTCTCTCTGGATTTCCAATTCTAGTCTCTTCTGTTCTAGCTTTACCTTAGCTAACATTATTCTATTTGTTAGTGATTCTAACTCTTTCTGAGTCTTCAGCTTCAAGTGAAAAATGATTGGCCACAGGTCTTAAAACTTCGGGTTTCCTAGCTTTTGGACGGAGAGTAATCCCGAACTACACAGCTACATTACTCAACTTTTCAACAGAGAGCGATTTTAACCTGTACCGAGTTACTTCACTCTGTATGTAACTCTTTTATGCCAATGTAACTCCTTTATTCAGACATCGAGGGAGACAGAAGGCAGGACAAATTATGAGGCGCATAGTTAGAGTAGAGAAGAAGAAAGTTTTCCCTTAGCACAGGTGTCAGTAACCGGGGGCCATTGATTTAAGATAAGGGGCAAGTGGTTTAGAGGAGATTTGAGGAAAAAAATAATTTCACTCGGATTGCGGCTAGAATCTGGAACACACTACCTGAAAAGATGGTAGAGGCAAGAACCCTCACAACATTTAAGAAGTATTTAGATGAGCACTTGAAATGCCATAGCATACAAGGTTACAGGCCAAGTGCTGTAAAAGGGGATTAGAATGGACAGGCTTGATGGCTGGCACAGACAGAGTGGGGCGAAGGGACTGTTTCTGTGCTGTCAAACTCTGTGCATCTGTAATACTTCCAATTTCTCATTTGTTGTTGCGTTATGATCACGAGAACCGCCAGATTTCTGTTACAGCCAGGTGAGGAGGGGTCCCAGGCTCTCCTCTTGTCCTATCTTTTATTTCACTGCAGCGGGGCTTAATCCTTTTTAGCAGTGGACATGCTGACCACCTCAGTGAGCATTTTACCTTTCACCTTTGTTGTGATCGTGAAAGAACCAATCAGACAGGTTTTCTTGAGTTTAATCAAGAGGTTCCAGAAGCTGGCCGAGCGCGTCTACTCTGAGGCACAATGTGGCTTTCGTGCAGAGAGATCGACCGTAGACATGCTGTTCTCCCTTCGTCAGATACAGGAGAAATGCCGTGAACAACAGATGCCCCTCTGCATTGCTTTCATTGATCTCACCAAAGCCTTTGACCTCGTCAGCAGACGTGGTCTCTTCAGACTACTAGAAAAGATTGGATGCCCACCAAAGCTACTAAGTATCATCACCTCATTCCACGACAATATGAAAGGCACAATTCAACATGGTGTCTCCTCATCAGAGACCTTTCCTATCCTGAGTGGCGTGAAACAGGGCTGTATTCTCGCACCCACATTTTTTGGGTTTTTCTTCTCCCTGCTGCTTTCACATGCGTTCAAGTCCTCTGAAGAAGGAATTTTCCTCCACACAAGATCAGGGGCAGGTTGTTCAACCTTGCCCGTCTAAGAGCGAAGTCCAAAGTACGGAAAGTCCTCATCAGGGTACTCCTCTTTGCTGACGATGCTGCTTTAAAATCTCACACTGAAGAGTGCCTGCAGAGTCTCATCGACAGGTTTGCGGCTGCATGCAATGAATTTGGCCGAACCATCAGCCTCAAGAAAACGAACATCATTGGGCAGGTCGTCAGAAATGCTCCATCCATCAATATTAGCGACCACGCTCTGGAAGTGGTTCAAGGGTTCACCTACCTAGGCTCAACTATCACCAGTAACCTGTCTCTAGATGCAGAAATCAACAAGCGCATGGGAAAGGCTTCCACTGCTATGTCCAGACTGGCCAAGAGAGTGTGGGAAAATGGCGCACTGACACGGAACACAAAAGTCCGAGTGTATCAGGCCTGTGTCCTCAGTGCCTTGCTCGATGGCAGCGAGGCTTGGAGAACGTATGTCAGCTAAGAGCGACGTCCCAATTCATTCCACCTTCACTGCCTCCGGAGAATCCTTGGCATCAGGAGACAGGACAGGTATCTCCAACACAGAAGTCCTCGAGGCGGCCAACATCCCCAGCTTATACACACTACTGAGTCAGCGGCGCTTGAGATAGCTTGGCCATGTGAGCTGCATGACAAATGGCAGGATCCCCAAAGACACATTGTGCAGCGAGCTCGCCACTGGTATCAGACCCATCGGCCGTCCATGTCTCCGCTTTAAAGACGTCTGCAAACGCGATATGAAATCCTGTGACATTGATCACAAGTCGTGGGAGTCAGTTTCCAGCGTTCGCCAGAGCTGGCGGGCAGCCATAAAGGCACGGCTAAAGTGTGGCGAGTCGAAGAAACTTAGCAGTTGGCAGGAAAAAATACAGAGGTGCAAGGGAAGAGCCAACTGTATAACAGCCCCGACAATCAAATTTTCCTGCAGCACCTGTGGAAGAGCCTGTCACTCTAGAATTGGCCTTTTTAGCCTCTCCAGGCGCTGCTCCACACACCACTGACCACCTCCAGTCTCTCGAGATAAGGAGGCAAAAGAAGAAGAATCAAGAGGTGAGTTTATTATACTTAAAAATCTAAACTGAATCTAAATAAAATAATAAACATGCACACACACACACACACAGACACACACACAGACAAACAAATCACACAGAAATAAATTATAGAGTGAGAACTAAATTTCTATTCGGATTAGAGTCCAGAATAAATTAAAAATAAACAAAATCTGTGAGATTGGGTAATTCTGTGGTCTGTCCCTTTGCTTCCCTTATTTATAAGTGTCATGTCATCTGCAAGGGTTTAAATTATGTTGTCTACATATAAGTTTATGTCACTTGTATATTTATCTATATGTCAGGAAGAGCACTGGTTTTAATACTGACCCCTGAGAAACAGCACTGTATACTCCCCCTCCCCCAGTCTGAACAATGTATTTTCACCACTTCTCTCTGCTTTCTGTCCCTGAGTCAGTGTCATATCCGCACTATCACATTAATCCATATGTTACATTTTTCATAACAAGTCGATGAAATGTCATTTGATCACAGGCCTTTTGATAGTCCAGATACATAACAGGAAACACGATATCCTCATCAACACTCACAGTTCGGTCATCAACAAACTTGATCAAGATTATCAGACTTGATTTTCCATTAACCTATCCGTACTGTTTGTCATTTAATATCACATGTTATTCCTAGAATGATATATGTTTGTACTGGGTCACGGCCTCTAGAAATTTCCAACCACCGACTTTAGACTGACTGGTCAGTCGTTATAGGGTTTATCTAATGTCTCCTTATTTAAACAGCTTGTAACATTTACAACCCTCCAGTCCTTTGACATCACTCCCAGATCCAAAGAGGATTGAAAGCTTCTGGCCATTGCCTCTGCTATTTCCACATTCCTTCCCTCAACAAACCTCATATATCCCATCTGGACTGGGTAAATCTTCGACACTATTGTGGTGTAAAAAGTGTTGGATTGAAAGGTGTTAACTGAACCTGTTTGTTCATTAACTGTAATTAACGTCAGTCCTCAAGGACCCTAATTGTGTCACTGGAGGGTTTTCCTCTTCAATTAAGAAGGGACTCCTTTCAATGTGCTGGCTCATAGTGTCAGTGGGAGCATCACCCCCAGCACTAACAGAGATCAGTGGCTCCAGAGAGCGAGAGAGGAGAGATCAGAATCTGAGAACAATAGATTGGAATATTACAGTAATGGGTCAGAATCTGAGAACAATAGATTGGAATGTTACAACAGTGGGTCAGAATCTGAGAACTATAGATTGGAATGTTACAACAGTGGGTCAGAATCTGAGGACAGTCGATTGGAATGTTAAAACAATGGACAGCAGGAGTTTCTCCTATTGGTTTAGCCTCATTACTGCGGATTATTTTTGGATAACATTAGATTTTCGGATCTGTTATGCTCTGAAGATGATTCAAACGATTTACTATCCCATCCTCGCTATTATTGGTGTCCCTGGTAAGTCACTGTATCCAACTATTAGATCTATAAATCATATTTCACTGATTTAGTGTTCTTGTCATGTAAATCTTGGGAAGACTTAAAGCCACAGTCTTCAGTCTCTATCTCACATTCCACTCTGCATCCACTTTCCGCATTCCCCTCCCTACCCAATGTCTGAGGCTGAAACAGAAGGTTGGAACCTCTATATTTCTACCTGAGCTGAGTTCATTGCCATATTCCGCCTATTAACAACCCTACCTATTAAAACCTCTGTAATATCACCCATCACCACCTCTGCCCATCTGCTAATAATCCCTCATCTGTGCCGTTGTTAAATCCACACTTAACTATTCCAATTCTATCATGATCACCCTCCCAGTTATCAACCTCCATAAACCACAGCCCATCCTGGTCTCTGCTGCCTGCATACTAATTCACACCAAATCCCGATCACCCATTACCCCTGTGCTCACTGATCTACATTGGCTCCTGGTCTGGCAGCACCTTAATTTTAATATTCTCTTCTTGTGTTTGAATCCCTCCATGGCCTCACCCCTCCAATTAGTCCCATTTCCCTTCCATGTCACATATTCTTGTAAATCTTATGCCTTCAAGTCTTTTTCCAATTCCCTTTCAGAAGTGAGCTGTTTTCACTCCATATCTTCCCCTGCTGTGATTTTCACTCTATGACGGCACTGGTGCCAACGGTATGGAAACCTGGATCTGTAAAATGATGTGAACTGAACTGCCGGCCACATCGAGTGTGGCCTGCACAGTGCCCCATGCTGGGCAGGGAACTAGCCTGGGTATACTGTGCATGTGCTGTCAGTGTGAGGAAGGGTTTGAGTTGATGTCAATCTGCCATTCCGACAGCTTTGATGTATGTCTTTGAAACATTGTCTTTGCATGTCCACTGACTGCCTGTGTCAGTCACTCTCAGCTGAACATACATTCAGCAGCACGACGGACCCCCTCTGGTGTTATTTAAAAGGATCAGGCATCCAACTTAAAGGTGAGGGTTTTTTGACTTACTTCTGCTATTGTAAAGTTGGTGGAGGTTCTGTGGATGTGTTGTGAGCTGCTGCAGACATTCAGGGAGGGCAGAGGATTTGGTGAACCAGCTCTGGACGAGGTATGGGGACTGTAGTTACAGTGTCTCTGGGTCTGAAACATGTCCAACTAATGGAGCAGAGGCTGCAGAGAGAGGAGTCTCTGTAAAGAGGGAGGAGGAGGGGGCTGTGTCCTTCCAACCCGGTTTTCCCAAGAGCATTTTTCCTACCTACACCTAATCCAGGAGCAGTGTGTGAGGTGACTCTGATTCAATAAGGATGCGGTCACAGAGCTGTGTCACCTCCTGTAACACGACCTGGAGCCTCACACCAGGGTGAGGATGGAGCTATCGGTGGCTGTTAAAGTCACAGTTTCATTGATCTTCACTGCATCCAGATCTTTCCCCAGGCAGGAGTGGGCGGCATATCCAACATAGCCACAGAGAGTCATAGAGTCATTTACGACACAGGAGGAGACCAGTCGGATTCTCCATGTGTCTCTATGTGTAACAATCCAGTCGGTCCCATTCCCCCACTCAATCCGCGTATCCCTGCAAGTTCATTTCCTTCAGGTGCCCATCCAATTTCCTTTTGAAATCATTGATTGTCTTGGCTTCCATCACCCTCATGGGCAGTGAGTTCCAGCTCATTACCATCCACTGTGTAAAAAAAGTTCTTCCTCATATTCCCCCTGCATCCCTTACCCAAAATCTTTCATCTGTGTCCCCTATTCCGTGTTTCATCAGTTAATGGGAACAGTTTTTCCTTGTCTATCTTATCTAAGCCTATCATAATCTTGTACACTTCTTTCAAATCTCTCTCAATCTCCTTTACTCCAGGGACAGCAACTCCATCTTCTCCAAACTAACCTTGTAACTAAAACACCCCAATCCCTGGAAGCATTCTTGTATTCTAGTAGAATCATATAAAGTTAAGGCACAGAAATCGGCCACTTGGCCCATCTTGTCTGCGCCAGCCAGAAAACGATCCACCTATTCTAATCCCACCTTCCAGCATTTGGTGCGTAGAGCTGCAGATTACAGCACTTCAGGTGCATATCCAGACTATTTTTGAATGAGTTGAGGGTTTCTGCCTCAACTATCCTTTCAGGTAGTGAATTGCAGACCCCCACCACTCTCATCTCCCCTCTGATCTTTCTACCAATCACTTTAACTCTATTCCCCCTCTTCGATGTTATGGTGAATAGAGTCTTCACCTCCTCTCTATCCAGGCCCGTTATAATTTTGTACATTTCAATCAGATCACCTCTCAGCCTTCTCTGTTCCAAGGAGAACAACCCCTGTCTATCCAATCTTTCTTCATAGCTGCATTTTTCTATTCCTGGCAACATCCTCGTAAATCTCCTCTGTTCCCTCTCTAGTGCAATTATATCCTTTCTGTACTGAGGAGACCAGAGCTGTACACAGCACTCAAGTTGTGGCCTAATCAATGAGTTATACAGTTCCAGCATAACCTCCCTGTTCTTGTATTCTGTACCTGGGCTAATAAAGGAAAGGATTCCATATGCCTTCCTAACCACCTTATCGATCTCTGCTGCTACTTTCAGGGATGTGTGGACATTCAATCCAAGGTCCCTCACTTTCTCTACTTCTCAGTATTTTGACATTATTCCTGTATTCCTTGTTTGACCTCCACAAATGCATCACCTCATATTTCTCCAAGTTGAATTCCATTTGCCACGTTTCTGCCCATCTGACCAGGCCATCAATATATTTCTGCAGTCTACAGCTATCCTCCTCGCTATCTACCACACGGCCAATCTTCGTGTCGTCTGCAAGCATCTTGATCATGCCCCCTACATTTACGTCCAAATCGTTAACTTTCACCACAAAAAGCAGGGGACCCAGTACTGAGTCCTGTGGAACGCCACTGGAAACAGCCTTCCAGTCTCTAAAACAGCCGTCAACAATTACCCTTTCTTTCCTGCCACTGAGCCAATCTTGTATCCACCTTGCTGCATTTCCCTGGATCCCGTGGGATTTTATTTTTTGAACCAGTCTGCCATGTAGGACCTTGTCAAAAGCCTTGCTAACATCCAAGTAGACCACATCAACTGCACTACCCTCATTTATCTTCCTTGTTGCTTCTTCAAAACCTTCGATCAATTATTTGAAACAATATCTTCCCTTAACAAATCCATACTGACTATCCTAAATTAAGTAGAGGTGGTGAGTACAGAAGAAGGCAAGTTATGCCGAACCTTTATAAAGCTCTGGTTAGGCCCCAACTGTAGTACTGCATCCAGTTCCATTCACCATAGTTTAGGAAGGATGTGAGGGTCCTTGACAGGGTGTAAAGGAGATTTACCAGAATGGTTCCAGAGATGGAGGATTTTAGCGACAAAGTTAGTTTGGAAAAGCTGGGATTGTTTTTCTTTGAGTAAAGGAGATTGAGGGGAGATTTGATAGAGGTATACAAGATGATGTCATGTTTGGATAAGGTAGACAGGAAAAGATGTTCCCATTAGTTAATGGTACAAGGACGAGAGTTAAGGTTGTGGCAAGAGATACAGGGGGATGTGAGGAACAACCTTTTTTACAGAGCGAGTGGGAATGGCCTGGAAATCACTGCCTACGAGGGTGGTGGAAGTGGAGATGGTGAATGATTTCAAAAGGATATTGGATGAACACTTGAGGGAAATCGACTTGCAGGTATATGGAGACAGAGCTGGGGAATGAGACTGACTGGATTTATCTACAAAGCTGGCATGGACTCGAAATGACTATGACTCTCTGACAGGGGATTACTATTACTACTGCTTTCCTATACTGGGAAAGTTTATAATGGACTGGACAGTATCACCCTGTTGAACCCCGTGATGTAAGTGAAATGTTTGATGTCCCAGAACGTGGTTAACAAATGTCCTTCACAAACAGAGTAAATCAGTTCAGTCCCACACACAATTCTGGATCATTCAAAATGGGGAGTAGTTTCTCCTGGTTTTCTCTACATAGGACAGCAGCCAGGCTTTCCACAGTGTCCCCTACCTCCATGTGGAAAGTCTTGTCAGGGTTAGGTGAGATCAGACACGTTACCGATGTGACAGCTTTCTTCAGTTGTGTTGCTGCTTCTGTGCTCTCTTCAGTCCAACCGGGTTAAACCTGGTCATCATCACCATTAGGTAGTTCATAAAGAGGAGTCACAGTCTCTGAAAATCGAGGGATGAGGGTCCGCTGATACCCCACCAGCCTGAGAATAGGACACAGGGCAGTCTTTGAGGTGGACAGGGGTAGATACTGGATGGGGGTCTGCTGATACCCCACCAGCCTGAGGATAGGACACAGGGCAGTCTTTGAGGTGGACAGGGGTGGACACTGGATGAGGGTCCACTGATACCCCACCAGCCTGAGAATAGGACACAGGGCAGTCTTTGAGGTGGACAGGGGTAGACACTGGATGAGGGTCCACTGATACCCCACCAGTCTGAGAATAGGACACAGGGCAGTCTTTGAGGTGGACAGGGGTAGACACTGGATGAGGGTCCGCTGATACCCCACCAGCCTGAGGATAGGACACAGGGCAGTCTTTGAGGTGGATAGGGGTGGACACTGGATGAGGGTCTGCTGAAACACCACCAGCCTGAGGATAGGACACAGGGCAGTCTTTGAGGTGGACAGGGGTAGACACTGGATGAGGGTCCGCTGAAACACCACCAGCCTGAGGATAGGACACAGGGCAGTCTTTGAGGTGGACAGGGGTAGACACTGGATGAGGGTCTGCTGAAACACCACCAGTCTGAGGATAGGACACAGGGCAGTCTTTGAGGTGGACAGGGGTAGACGCTGGATGGCCTCGACCTGATGTTGGTCTGGGCTGATGCTGAATGATCCAATCTGGACACCTAGAAACGTGACATGATCTTGCACCAGCTGGGCCTTACGTGGATGGTCTTTTAGACTCGCTCCCAAAGTAGCTGCAGAAGTTCCAGTAAAAGGTTTAAATGTGTTGGACACGGTCTGTGGGAATGAGGAGACGATCATCAATTTATTTCAGCAAGCAGGAAGACTGTGAAAAGCTCATAAGGTCCCCGGCCATATGTTTGTGTAAAATATTGCGGTTCTTGTGGAATCCCTTGTAACAGACATATCCAGGGGTATCTTTGGACCTCAGAAGTGAATGTGAATTTAAATTGTTTTTCTAGTTTTACTGGGTTACTCCAATAACCATTAGAGATATCCATGGTGCTGAAGACAGTCCTGCCGCTGGGAATCCGGGTGAGTAGGGTTGGTGTCTATCAGACAACCGGGTTCACACAGGGGTGACTGTGTTGAGTTTGTGGTGGTTAACAGTCAGTCTCCAGCTACCATCCCGTTTTCTAACTGGCCAAATGGGACAGTTAGTAGTGAATGTGTCTTTGTGAACTACACCCTGGTATAACAATAACCTGATGTTGTCTGGAATATATGATATAATCTCAGCTCGGTATGAATACTGCTTCATGGATCATGCAATGGTCAGTTAATTTCTTCAGGTCTGCTCATGTTTCCACAGTCATCTTTATGGGTTGTGAATACACTCAGCACCGACTCGAGAATCGCCTGTCCCTCAGGGTGATCAGAGGTGTCTGGTACCCACTCCTCTGATATTTTAATCATGAATATTGAGGTTACACTGGACACCAGAGTAGGGGTATGGTTTAATGTTCTACAGTATACAAATATTGGGATAATCAATTCCTGCTGATAACCTTTGAGCACATTACTGCCCAGTAGTCCCTGTCCATTATACAGGATCATATAAAAGGGAGTCAGGACTTTGAAATGAACTCTGTTCCCTCTCCTACACCACTGTAAGATCTGATCTCGGGTCACAGTTTAACCAAAAGGAGGTCGAAGGGTCACAAGCAGTTTATTGCAGGGAAACTATTGGAAAATATTCAGAGGGACCGGATTAATCTCCACGTGGAGAGGCAGGGATTAATCAGGGATTGTCAGTATGGCTTTGTCAGGGGGAGATCGTGTCTAACTAACTTGATTGAATTTTTTAGAGGCATTGACTAGATGTGTAGATGAGGGTAAAGTAGTTGATGTATTCTACATTGACTTCGGTAAGACATTTGATAGGGTTCGACATGTGAGATTGGTTAAGAAGGGATCCAGGGCAATTTGGTAAATTGGATCCAAAATTGGCTCAGCAGCAGGAGGCAGAGGATGATTGTCAAGGGTTGTTTTTGCGAGTGGAAGCCTGTGACCAGTGGTGTACTGCAGGGATCGGTGCTGGGACCCTTGCTGTTTGTAGTGTACATTAATGATTTGGACGTGAATATCGGAGGTATGACCAGTAAGTTCGCAGCTGACACGAAAATCTTTGGTGTTGTAAATAGTGAGGAGGAGAGCCATCGATTACATGTCGGTTTAGATGGGCGAGTAAGATGGGCAGAGAAGTGGCAAATGGAATTTAATCCTGAGAAGTGTGAGGTGATGCATTTTGGGAGGACTAACAAGGCAAGGAAACATACAGTGGATGGTAGGACGCTAGTATGTACAGAAGGTCAGAGGGACCTTGGTGTACTTGTCCATAGATGACTGAAGGCAGCAGCATAGGTAGGCAATGTGGTTAGGAAGGCATTTGGGACACTTGCCTTTATTAGCTGAGGCATAGAATATAAGAGCAGTGAGGTTATGATGGAGCAGTATAAAAATCCAGTTAGGCCACAACTGGAGTACTGTGTATAGTTCTGGTTGCTGCATTATAGGAAGGATGTGATAGCACTGGAGGCGGAGCAGAATAGATTCACCAGGATGTTGCCTGGGCTGGACAATTTCAGCTGTGAAGAGCGACAGAAAAGTCCAGTGTTATTTCCCTTAGAGCAGAGAAGGATGAGAGGGGTCATGATTGAGGAATGCAAAATTATGAGGGGCATTGATAGGTTAGATAGGAATAATCTTTTTCCCTTAGCGGAGGGGTCAATAACCAGGGGCATAGATTTAAGGTAAGGGGCAGGAGGTTTAGAGGGGATTTGAGGAAAAGAATTTTCACCCAGAGGGTGGTTGGTATATGGAACACACTGCCTGAAGGGGTGGTAGAGGCACGAACACTCACATTTCAGAAATATTGAGATGAGCACTTGAAACGCCATACCAAACAAGGCGACAGGCCAAGTGCTGGAAACTGGGATAGGAATAGTTAGGTGCTTGATGGCTGGCACAGACACAGTGGGCCGAAGGTCATGCTTCTGTGCTGTATATCTCTATGACTCTATTGAGGACTAACAGTTCAAATACCGCACAACATCAGAATAAATATAGTGGACATATGACCTGTGGCAGGTGAGAATGGCTTTCTGGCTTTGGATCAGATGTTCGAAGCTATTATTAAAGACGTTATAGTAGGGCAGGTAGAAACATTCAAGGTGATCAGGTAGAGTCAACATGTTTTTGTGAAAGGGAAATCATGTTCAACCAATTTATTGGAGTTCTTTGAATAAGTAACATGTGTTGTTGGTAAAGGGGGACTGGGAGATGTTCTGTACTTAGATTTCCAGAAGGCATCTGATAACGTTCCACATCAAACGTCATTGTGGAAAATAAAAGCTCATGGTGTATTGGGTAACATATTGGCATGGATGGAAGATTGGCGAACTAACAGGAAACAGCGTAGGCATAAATGGGTCATTATTATGGCCGGCAAAATGTAACATGTGGTGTGCCAGAGGGGTCAGTGCTGGGGACTCAACTTTTTACAATTTATATAAATGATTTTGATGAGTGGACCGAAGGTATGCTTGCTAAATTTGCTAATGATTCCAAGATAGTTAAGAAGATAAATTCTGAAGAGGACATAAGGACGCTACAAAGGGATATAGATAGGTTAAGTGAGTGGTCAAAGATCCAGCAAATGGAGTATAATGTGGGAAAAGGTGAAATTGTCCATTGTGGCAGGAAGGTTTGACTGTCACCTCGAGACTTGACTATTCTAACACACTCCTGGCTGCTCTCCCACATTCTACTCTCTGTAACATTGTGATCATGCAAAGCTCTGCTGCCAACTTCTAATTTACACCAGATTCTGTTCACCCAACATCCCTGTGCTCACTTACCTACATTGGCTCTTGGTCCAGTAACACCTCAATTTTACTATTCTCACTCGTATGATCAAATCCCTCCACGGCCTCAGCCCTCTGATTATCCCAATCCCCTGCCCATTTCCAATATTCCTGAAACGTGTTCATCTTAAAATCTTTATCTAATTCCATTTTAAAGTGAGTTCCTTCCCTCTGTCTCTCTCTCTGATCACACATTTCATCTCTCCAGCTCTACTGGTGCTGTGGAAGTTTGGATCCAGAAAATGGTATGAGCGGCACTGCCGGTCACATCCAGCACATTGTACAGGAAACCCAGGCTGGCCGGGGTGCTAGCGTGGGTGTAACGTGTGTGTGTCTGTAGTGTGAGGAAGGTCTGAATATGGGGTCAATCAGCCATTCCAGCAGCTTTGATGGACGTCTTTGAACCTTGGTCTTTGCATGTCCACTGACCGACTGTGTTAGTCACTCTCAGCTGAACAGACATTCAGCAGCACGAGGAACCCCCTCTAGTGTTATTTAAAAATACCAGGCATCCAACTTACAGGTGAGGGGCTTTTGACTTACTTCTGCTATTGTAAAGTTATTGGAGGTGCTGTCAATCGTTTTCTGGAGGTTGTGTTGTGAGCTGCTGCAGACATTCAGGGAGGACAGAGGATTTGGTGACCCAACTCTGGACAAGGTATGGGGACTGTAGTCACAGTGTTGCTGGGTCTGAAACATGACCAACACATGGAGCAGAGGCTGCAGAGAGGGGAAGCTCTGTAAAGAGGGAGAAGGAGGGGGCTCTGCCCTACCCACCCCTTGATTTCCAAGAGCACAAAGAGCAGTGGTCCTAATACCGAGCCCTGGGGAACACCACTGTATACTCCCATCGTGGCTGAACAAGAACCTTTCACCACTTCTCTCTGTTTACTGTTCCTTAGTCAATGTTATATCCACACTGTCACTGTCCCTTTAATCCATAGGGTTCAGTTTTCCTAAGCTGTCTATTGAATGTCACTTGATCAAACACCTTTTGAAAGTCCATATATATAACTTCAATCACACCACCCTCATCAACCCTCTCCATTGTTTTATCAAAGAACTCCATCAAGTTTACCTCAGCACCACCTCTCTCCACTCCTCCACTGTTGTTAAATTATCAGACTGATTATCCGACATCCAGTACTGGATGAGCAGAAATTTCCTCCAATTAAATATTGGGAAGACTGAAACCATTGTTTTGACTCCCCACTCCAACTCTGTTCCCTTGCTATTGATTCCATCCCTCTCCCTGGTAACAGTCTGAGGTTCAGAAAGTCTGTTTGCAACCTTGGTCTCACAGTTGACCACAAAATGAGCTTATCACATAATATTCATTCTATCACTACGACCGCCTGTTTCCACCTCAGTAACAGCACGCAACATCATCCCTGTCTCAGCCCATCTGCTGCTGAAACTCATTCACGCCTTCATTTCCCCTAGAAATGACTATTCCAACACGGTCCTGTCTGGTCTCCCGCATGCTACTCTCTGTTCACTTGAAGTCCTCCAGAACTCTGCTGCCCATGTCCTAATTCGCAGCAAGTGCCATTCACATATCACTGACCGATATTGACTCCTGATCAAATAATGTCTTTATATAAATTCTCCACCTTGTTTTCTCTCCAGGACCTCAACTCCCGTCCTGTATCTGTAATATCCAGCCCCACAACCCTTCAATATATCTGTGCTCCTCTAATTCAGGCCTCCTCTGCGTCCCTCCTTATTGCTGTTGTTATTCCTGATGAATGTCTGTCTCCAGCTATTAGCTCTACAACCATTGCTAACGGTATTATAGTTCTTGTAATTTACCCTCATCTCTCCTGCTGTTACTGCCCCTGGTAAGTCTTTATTTCCACATATAAGATCTGTAAACCCTGGTTCACTGAAATACTGTTCAAGTAATTTAGTTTTTTTTTCGAAGAATGAAGCCAGTGTTATTGGTCTCCATCAAAAATTCAGTACCCTTTCTGTGAACCACATACCCCTCCCTGCACAATGTCTGAGGCAGAACCAGACAGTTTGCAACTGCTGTGTTCTATTTAAACCTGAGCTGAGTTCATCTCCATATTCTCTCCATCACAAACCCTGCCTACTCCACCTCTGCCTCGGCCCATCTGCTGCATAAACCCTCATCTGTACCTTTGTTAAATCTACACTTGACTATTCCAATTCTATCCTGGTCATCCTCCCAGTTATAAACCTTCATAAACTACCGCCCATCTAGAACTCTGCTACCTGTTTCCTCACTCACACTAAATCCCGATTATCCATCACCCCGGTGTTCACTGATATATATTGGCTCCCAGTCTGGCGGCACCTTAATTTAAATATTCTCATTCTTGTGTTAGAATCCCTCCATGTCCTCACCCCTCCAATTAGTCCAATTCCCCTGTACATTCCCATATTCTAGAAAATCTTTCGCCTTCAAATCTGTTTCCATGTCCCCCTTTAAAGTGAATTTCCTTCCCTCTCTATCTCTCCCTGGTGGTGATTTATGGCTCTACAGCACCACTGTTGCCCACACTTTGGAAGCAAGGATCCACAAAAGGATGTGATATGAGTTACCAGCCACTTCCGGTGTGGTCTTCACACTGCCCCGTGCTGTGCCCGGGTGTACATTGTGTGTGCGAGTAGCATGAGGAGTTGTGGAATGTCACGTCAAACTTCTGTTCCAGCAGCTTTGATGTATGTCTTTGAATCTTGGACTGTGCATGTCCACTATAAATGTTTGTTGCTTGGAAAAGCATAGCATAATAAATTTCAAGCAGCACGGATATGCTAATGACAAATCCTGTCTGGAAAACTTCAACAAGAACTTATCCCAAGGCACTTCACAGCAGCATTATGAAAGAAAGTATGATACTGAACCACAAAGGGAGATATTAGGTTAGGTTTCCAAACGCTTGGTCAAAGAGGCAGGTTTTAAAGAAGTGTCTTAAAGGATAAAAGCGAGGTGGAGAGGTGGAGCTGTGAAGGGAGGATATTCCAGAGTTTGGGACCGAGGCAACTGAAGGTGTGGCCACAAATGGTAGAGTAATTAAAATCAGGGATGCACAAGAGGCCAGAATTAGAGGAGCAGAGATATCTCAGAGGGTTGTGGGGCTGGAGGGGATTACAGAGTTAGTGAGGGGTGAGGCCATGGAGGGATTGGAAAACAAGAATGGGAATTTTAATATCAAGACATTGTTTGACTGTGAGCTGATGTAGGTCAGTGATCGGGGAATGGGACTTGTTGTAAGTTAAGACACAGACTGCAGAGTTTTAGATGACTTCAAGTTTACAGATAGTAGAATGTGGGAGAATGAGTTGGAACAGTCTAGTCTACAGGTAATGAAAGCATGAATGAGAGCTTCAGCAGCAGATGCGTTGAGACAGGGGTGAAGTTGGGCAATGTTATTGATGTGGAAATAGGTCGTCATAGTGATGGCACGAATATAAGGTTGGAAGCTCATTTTGTGGTCGATTGCCATGGAATCACCGAATTGTTACAGCACAGAAGGTAGCCATTCAGTCCATCGTGCCTGTACTGGCTCTCCAAAAGAACAATTCGTCTGGTGTCACTCCCCTGCCTTCTCCCTGTAACTCTGTACAATCTTCCTTTTCAGATAACTATCCAATTTCTTCCTGAATGCCTCGATTGAATCTGCCTCCACCACACTCTCAGGCAGTGCATTCCAGACCTTAACCACTCGCTGTGAGAAAAAGTTTTCCTCATGTCACTGATGCTTCTTTTACCAATTACTTTAATTCTTTGCCCTCTCGTTGTCGATCCTTTCAGGAATGGGAACAGTTTTCCCCATCCACTCTGCCCAGACGCATCATAATTTTGAATACCTTTTTTCAAATCTCCTCTCAGCCTTCTCTTCTCCAAGGAAAATGTTCCAACTTCTCCAGTCTATCTTCAGAACTGATATTCTTCATCCCTGGAACCATTCTTGTGAATGTTTTTTCACACTCTCCAATGTCTTCACGTTACCTAAAGTGTGGTGCCCAGAACTAGACGTAATACTGCAACTGAGGCCGAACTAGTGTCTCGTACAAGTTCAAAATAACCTCTTTGCCCTTGTATTCCATGCTGCTGTTAACAAAGCCCAGGATACTGTATGTTTCATTAACTACTCTCTCAACTTGTCCCGCGCCCTTTAATGACCTATGCACATATACATCCAGGTCCCTCTGCTCCTCACCCCCTTTACAATTGTACCCTTTATTATACATTGTCTTTCCATGTTCTTCCTACCAAAATGAATCACTTCACATTTCTCCACATTGAACTTCATCTGCCACCTGTCTGTCCATTCCACTAACTTGTCCATGTCCGTTTGATTTTCTACAATTTACTCCTCACAGTTCACAATGCTTCCAAATTTTGTATCATCTGCAAACTTTGAAATTGTGTCCTGTACACCGAGGTCTAGGTCATTAATATGTGTCAGGAAGAGAAAGGGTCCCAACACTGATCCCTGGGAAATTCCATTACAAACCTTAAATAAAAACAAAAAGTGCTGGAAAGACGCAGCAGGTCTGGCAGCATCTGTGGAGAGAAAAGCAGAGTTAACGTATCAGTTCTGTGACCTTTCATCAAAATTGGCAAAGGTTAGAAATGTAATAGGTTTTAAGCAAATAAAGCAGGGGTGGGGCAAAAGAGAACAGAAGAGCTGTTGATAGGTCGGACAGATTAACTGACCAGGAGGTCATGGGTAAAAGGCAAAGAAAGTGTGCCAGTTGTGCGGCGAAAGACAAAGCATTAGTGTAGTGAGGGTGTTAAATGACAGAATAATGAACAGCCCTAGCTAAAAGCACCAACATATAAAATCAGTTTAATGCTGGCACATGGCAAAAAATGATAAAACAAAATAATCGTTGAACTCAGTGTTCAGACCGGCAGGCTGTAGAGTGCCTAATCGAACAATGAGGTGATGTTCCTCGAGCTGGCGTTGATGTTGACTGGAACACCGCAGCAGGCTAAACGCAGATTGGGTGATTGCTTTGTGGAACACCTCCACTCCGTCCAAAAGTGTGACACCGAGCATGCGCTCGCTTATCTTTTCAACACCCTCCATCCTCCACCCCCGCTCTAATGGTCACATTTCTGTACTTGTGTTTCCCCCAAAACCCCCACTTTGCCAGTTCTGATGAAAGGTCACCGACTTGAAACATTAACTCTGCTTCTCTCTCCACAGATGCTGAGTATTTCCAGCACTTTCTGTTTATATTTCAGATTTCCAGCATCCGCAGTATTTTGCTTCGATTCCACTACAAACCTTACTCCAGCCCTAAAAGCATCCATTAATCACTTAACTCTGTTTTCCCGTCACTCAACCAGCTTAGTTTCATGTTGCTACTGTTGGTTTTATTTGATGAGCTATAACTTTGCTCACAGGTCTGTTGTGTGGCACTTTCTCAAATGCCTTTTGGAATTCAATTTATACCACATCAACAGCATTTCCCTCATCAAACTTTCTTTTTACCTTTTCAAAAAACTCCAGCCATTTAGTTAAACACAATTTTCCCTTAATTAACACCCATTTGTCCAAGTGCCCATTAATTTTATCCCAAATGTGACACCAAGGTTTCAATTAAACTGTCTGACTCTGAGACTGTTACCAGGGAGAGGGATGGAATAAATAGCAAGGTAACAGAGTTGGAGTGGGGAGTGAAAATAATGGCTTCAGTCTTCCCAATATTTAATTGGAGAAAATGTCTGCTCATCCAGTACTGGATGTCGGATAATCAGTCTGATAATTTAACAACAGTGGAGGTTTGGAGAGAGGTGGTGGTGACAGTACATGACTGACAGTACATGGGTTCCCGCAACTCCTTTTTGTAAACAAGGTGTAAAATTTGTAGCCCTCCAGTCCTCTGTCATCACTCTCATATACAAAGAGAATTGACAGATTCTGTCCGGTGCCTCTGCTATTTTCACCATTCATTCTCTCACGAACCCTCATAATTCCCATCCAAACTGGATAAATGTTTAGTTTATTGTGGTACAAAAAGTGTTTGATTGAAAGGGATTAACTAAACGTGTTTGTTCAGTGATTGTAATTAATGTCAGTCACCATGGGCCCTAATTGTGTCACTGGAGGGTTTCCCTCTTCTATTAATAAGGGACTCCTTTCAGTGTGGTATCCCATAGTGTCAGCAGGAGCATCATCCCCGACACTAACAGGGATCATCAGCTCCAGAGAGAGGGAGAGGATAGATCAGAATCTGAGAACAATAGATTGGAATATTACAACAATGGGTCAGAAACTGAGAACAATAGATTGGAATGTTACAACAATGGGTCAGAATCTGAGAACAATAGATTGGAATGTTACAACAATGGGTCAGAATCTGAGAACAATAGATTGGAATGTTACAACAATGGGTCAGAAACTGAGAACAATAGATTGGAATGTTACAACAATGGGTCAGAATCTGAGAACAATAGATTGGAATGTTACAACAATGGGTCAGAATCTGAGAACAATAGATTGGAATGTTACAACAATGGGTCAGAATCTGAGAACAATAGATTGGAATGTTACAACAATGGGTCAGAATCTGAGAACAATAGATTGGAATGTTACAACAATGGTTCAGAATCTGAGAACAATAGATTGGAATGTTACAACAATGGGTCAGAAACTGAGAACAATAGATTGGAATGTTACAACAATGGGTCAGAATCTGAGAACAATAGATTGGAATGTTACACCAATGGGCAGGAGTTCCATCTGGGAGTTTGACTTTCTTTCTGCAAATTATGATTTTCTGCCATTAAACAGTCGGATCTATTACGCACTGACGATTATTCAATACATTTTCTATCCCATCCTGGCTATTATTGGTGTCCCTGGTAAGTCTCTCTATCGAGCTATTTATTCCATAAACCATGTTTAACTGCATTACCGTTCTTGTTATTTACTCTGCCCTCCTTTCTACTTTTGTTATTCTTGGCAAATCTCCATCTCCAGATATTAGCTTTATAAACCATTGCTACGTGTATTAGAGTTCTTGTAATTTACTCTCTCATCTGCACTGCTGTTGCTGTCCCTGGTAAGTCTCTATTTCCGCTCTGAGATCTGGAAACCTTGTTTCATGGAAATAATGTTCTTGCAGTTTTAATTTTGGGAAGAGTGGAGCGAGTGTGATCGGTCTCCATAAGCAATTCTGTCCCCTATCCATGAACCACTTCCTCCTCCCTGGCCAATGTCTGAGGCTGAACAACCTCTGTGTTCGATATAAACCAGAGCTGAGTTCATCTCCATCACCAACCATGCCTAATACCACCTATGTAACATCACCCGTCTCCTCCACTGCCTCAGCCCATTTGCTGCATAAAGCCTCATCTGTGCCTTTCTTAAATGCACACTCGACTATTCCAATTTTCCAATTCTATTCTGGTCACCCTCCCAGTTAAAAATCTTCATAAACCGCAGCCCATTCAGAACTCTGCTGCCTGCATTCTAACTCACACCAAATCCTGATCAGCCATCACCCCTGTGCTCACTGATCTACATTGTCTCCTGGTCCAGCAGCATCTTAATTTTAATATTCTCTTTCTTGTGTTTGCACATCCTCCATGGCCTCACCCCTCCAATTCCCCTACATAATTCCTATATTCCTGCCAATCTTTTGCCATGAAGTATTTTCTTCAATTTCTCTTTTCAAGCAACTGTTTGAAAAGGCACTGTTTGAAAGTTAGGGATCGCACTTTTTGGGCAGAGATGAGGAGATTTTTTTTCCTCTCAGAGGGTTGTGTGTCTTTGGAACACTCTGCCTCTGAAGGTGGTGGAGGCGGTGGCATTGAATATTTTTAAGGCAGAGGTAGATAGATACTTGTTGGGAAAGGGAATCAAAGGTTATCGGGAGTAAATGGGAGTGTGGAATTCGAGACAGAAACATATCAACCATGATCATAATAAATGTTGGAGCAGGCTCGATGGGCTGAATGGCCTACTTCAGCTCCGAATTCATACGGTTATATGGTCTTCCTCTCTATATCTACTCCTGGCAATGATTTTCAGCTCTTCAGTGCCACTGGGCCCAACGCCATGGAAGCTTGGATTCTTAAAATGGTACGAGCAAAGCTGCTGGTCACTTCCAGTGCTCAATGCTGCACAGGGCTCTAGCCCCAGTTCACCAAGCACGTGCTGGTAGTGTCAGGAGGGATTTGAATGTGACATCTATCAGCCATTCCAGCAACTTTGATGTATGTCGTTGAAACTTGGTCTGTGCATTTCCACTGACCGCATGTGTTACTCACTCTCAGCTGAACATACATTCAGCAGGACGAGTAACCCCATCTGGTGTTATTTAAAATGACCAGGCATCCAACTTACATGTGAGGGGCTTTTGACTTACTTCTGCTATTATAAGGTTAGTGGAGGTGCTGTGGATGGTTATCTGGAGGTTGTGTTGTGAGCTGCTGCAGACATTCAGGGAGGACAGAGAATTTGGTGACCCAACTCTGGACGAGGTATAGGGACTGTAGTTACAGTGTCTCTGGGTCTGTAACATGACCAAAAAATGGAGCAGAGGCTGCGGAGAGGAGAAGCTCTGTAAAGAGGGAGGAGGAGGGGGCTCTGCCCTACCCACCCAGGGTTTTCCAAGAGCAGTTTTCCTACCTACACCTAACCCAGGAGCAGTGTGTGAGGTAACTCTGATTCAATAAGGAGGTGGTCACAGAGCTGTGTCACCTCCTGTAACACGACCTGGAGCCTCACGCCAGGGTGAGGACGGAGGTGCCAGTGGCTGTTAAGGTCACAGTTTCATTGAACTTCTATGTATCTGGATCTTTCCAGACAAGAGCAGGAGATGTATCCAACATCGAGTCATGTACGACATAGAACGAGGCCATTCATCCCATCATGTCCATGCTGGCTCCCATGGAACAATCCAGTCAGTCCCACTCCCCCGCTCAATCCCTGTAGCAAATTCATTTCCTTCAGGTCCCCACCAGCTTTCATTTGAAATCACTGATTGTCTCTGCTTCCAACACACTTGTGGGCAGTGAGTTCCAGATCATTAACACCCGCTGCATAAGAAAAACATTCTTCCTCACATTCCCCCTGCATCTCTTGTCCAAAACCTTCAATCCGTGCCCCTAGTCTTTCTTCCATCAATTAATGGGAACACTTTTTCATTGTCTAAATTATCTAAACCTGTCATAATCTTGTAACCTAACCTTGTAACTAAAATCCTCCATCCTTGGAACCATCCTGTTAAATCTCCTCTGCACCATTTCAAGGAGCTTCACAATCTTTCTGAAGTGTGGTGGCCAGAAGTGGACACAATAGCCCAGCTGGGACCTAACCAGAGATTTTAAACGCTCATCATAACTTCCCTGCTTTTGTATTCAATACCTCTATTTTTGAAATGTACGATTATATGTGTTTTACTAACAAATCTCTCAATATGTCCTGTCACCTTTAAAGACCGATGCCCCCACAAGTCTGTCTGTTCCTGCACACTGTTTACAATTGTCACCCATATTGCCTTCCGATCCTTTCTGTCAAAATGTCTCACCTCACAGTTGTCTCACATTTCCATCTGCGACTTGTCTGCCCATTCTAATAAGTATCTATGTCCTGTCACAGGTGGTTCTGAATATCCTCACTGTTTGTCACAGCTCCAAGTTTGGTATCAGAGACAGATTTTGAAATTCTACTCTGTATTCCAAGATCCAAGTCATTTATGCACAGCAAAATAAAACAATGGCCCTCGTACTGACCCTGGGGGAAAACTCACTGTCTAACATCTTCCAGTCTGAAAAACTGTCATTTACTATGATACACTGTTTTCTGTACATTATCCATCTTTTATCCAATTGCACACTGACCAGCCCATTCCATGAAACTCAATGTTGGTAATTAACCTTTTATGTGGTATTTTATCAAACACATTCTACAAACCAATATAGACAACATCCATCACATTCCCTTCAGCAACCTTCTCTATTACATCATTAAACAATTCAATATTATTTCTCAAACATGACTTTCCTTTTGTAAATCTATGCTGGCTATCCTGAATTAACTCAAACCTCTCCAGATGTCTGTTGTTTTATCACCTGATTATTATTCTAAAACCTTTCCCAACACTGATTTAGGACGAACTGGCCTGTAGTTGTGAGGCCTGTGTATTGTCCATTGATATATCTGCTGTGTGACGGAGGCCATCTATGTCGGGTGAGGTGAATAATACTGTCTGTTCCCTTAGCAGGGAGAAGTAGGATGAGAGATCCCGTGGCTTTGTCAGAATAGTGGGATTCCTGATGGTGTAGGTGGTTCTGCGGGGCCCCAAGTCAACGGGGAGAGGGACAAGAACTGAAAGATCTCTCACTCCATTAATGGTGTGTGAGCATGCCCAGTACATCATGTTGGTGAGTGTCCACTATCCTGGCAGCAGCCACCATACCTTCATTCTGAAGCAGTCAGACATTCCCATGACCATCAGGAATCTGTAGAGAAAAATATGCGGCTCCTCGGAGACAATGATTACTCCAGTCTTTACATTACAATCGCACCAGGAATCCGGAAGCCACATCAGGAGGAGAAGGAGGAGGAAGGGAGGATATTTCCTGGATGCCTTCGACCCGGACAGGCTGTAGGAGAGTGTCTACTAAGATACCGGTTCCCATAAGACAACTTCCCTTTCCCACCATGGATTCCCCATTCTTCAACATTACACCCATCTGAGACGACCCATCGCAGTGTCCCCTTGGTCAGCATCCTGCAACAATAACACCAACAAAAACCTTTTCATAACATATTTATCCAACAACACATTCAATTATTCAAACTAAACGGAACTATTCACCCTTGTGTATTCCCTTAGTGCCTGTCTGGTGGGTTCCCTCGACTTGCCTATTGCTCCTACACAGTGTTTCTCCAGTAACTGCAGCATGGCTGGTGGAAGGCTGCTGACTTTGATTGGAGGAGACTGCAGATGGACTTGCAGGACGTCCTCGAACAGCTCTGGGCCTTGCGGGCTCGGATTCAGACTGCACCACCTCGAAATGTGCAGTCGCAGCCTTGGCTGGCTGATGGGTAACAGCAAGAACACTGGTGGAGTGACAGTGATGTGAGAACAAATACTGTCATCCTGAGAGAGGACAGCAGGTTCATACTCCACGGAGACACTCTCACTCCCATAGGGCGACACCTCAGTAATCCTAGTAATCTACTGGATCACAGATTGCTGGACTGCTGTGAGAGCCTGCAACCCCTTTGAACACTGAGATCCACAGCCATGATGGCAACAGTCTGATCCTGCATGGCAGCAAACATGGATCTCATGTCCTCAATCTGAGCTTCCACTGCAGCACTGAGACGTTGGGTGTCTGCCGTCTGTGCTGCAGTGGAAGCTGAGACAATGATCACCAGACACTGTATCATGACTGGATCCGCTAGTGCTGTCATGGAGTTAGTGACCACTTCCACAGGGGAAAGAATGGGCTTCAAGCTCCTGTGCCATGTTGGAGCCGGGCTCCTCCATGTTCCTTGACAGTGATAACAGACTGTCTGACAGGCCTGTCAATGGACAAAGTATCTCAGTGCACATGTCCATCAGCATTCTCCTGTATGCTGTTCCAGCAATGTTCACATCTGAGTCCTGTGTATTATAACTCGTTTGTGACCTCGCCCTCTGGTGAGCTGACACATGAACTATCCTTTTCCCCTGGCGTAGCTGCAGCTCACTCGTGCTCGGTGACTCACCACGTGCAGATTCCGACTCTTTGCCAGCCTCTAAGATGCACGCAGTGTAAGTATTTGATCTGGTGACTGTGAGTATCAGACCAAGTGATGGGGTTTCACCATCAGTGCAGTGCTGCTGCCCTCTCTCTCTGTCTCCTGGATCTGCTGTGACTAGGAAGATGGCAGTTTTATGTTATCATTGTTTATTTTATTTATTTATTTAGAGATACAGCACTGAAACAGGCCCTTCGGCCCATCGAGTCTGTGCCGACCAACAAACACCCATTTATACTAACCCTACAGTAATCCCATATTCCCTACCACCTACCTACACTAGGAGCAATTTGTAATGGCCAATTTACCTATCACTTTAAAGGCTTTGGCTGTGGGAGGAAACCGGAGCACCTGGTGAAAACCCACGCGGTCACAGGGAGAACTTGCAAACTCCACATGGACAGTACCCAGAATCGAAACCGGGTCCCTTGAGCTGTGAGGCTGCGGTGCGAACCACTGCTCCGCTGTGCCGCCCAGAAAAGTATTGGAAAGTATAAACTCAGAAGGGGGGTGTTGGGTGAGAGATTGGGGGTGGGATGGAAAGCAGGAGTTTCATGGTCCCCCCATCTGCTGCCTGTACATCATCCCAGACATCAGGATGAGGGTGAGATGGGAGTTAAGAAGGGACATAAGGCTTGAACGTAAAATCATCCTGAATACTCTCGGTGATGCCGGATGCTACGGGCTCTGTCACAGCCGGTCCCATGATATGGAGAACCATCTCCTCCCTCAGGCTCAGGGGATGAAGGTCTGCCTGGTCCCCGCCGGTTCACTGCTGCTCACTGTGATTGTCGGCCACCATGTTCTGTAAGAGAGAGGGCAGAATGTCAGTGATTGTGTTGCACTGTGTTTGGGTGATGTTCTTGGCACAGTTGAGTAGCTGCAGGAACGTGGAGGCAGTGAGGGGTGGGTGTGAAGCTGGTATAAGTGGAATGTGTGTGAAGGTGAGATGGAGTATGTGAATGTTAGGTGTGAGTCCTGAGTGTTCGGGACTGCTGATGGGTGAGTGATGGGGATGTGGTACATTGAGCAGTGTGAGAGGTTGGTGATGATGGGGGTAGGAGATGTCATGTGGAGATGAATTCACTGACATTGACCACCCGTGTGAACTCATTAAACTTCTTCTGGCTCTGCTGCCAGTTCCTCGGGGCCAGACTTCTTGCATTGACCTCCCTGGCCGCCTGCTCCCATTCCCTTCGGAGGGAGTTCCTCGTGGTCTCCACCCCACCCCACAGAAACAGGGTCTCTCTTTTCCTGTCATCCTCCATGACTAAGGCCTCCAGCACCACATGCGTGAACCAAAGAGCCCTCTCTCTGTCCCAGTATTCCATTTACCTGGTCTCCAATTGCAGCATTCACAGTCAGCAGCAGCAGCCTCCTGTGATTCAGTGCAGCTTCCCTTTAAGAGGGACAGAGTGCCTTCAAATGCTGAATGCTGGCTGAAAGACCATCTAGTCTCACACACAGTTAGGTCTCTGTTAAGCGTGCAGACAGACAGCAGCGCGGGTCACCATGGGCGACACGTAGATTTCATGGAAATGAGGAGACAGGAGCTTTGTGTGTCACCTGCCTCAACAGAAACGGACACAGGCAGATCATGATCCCTCTCCCCAAAAAGGGACGAAAGCCGGATTTTCTCGTTCTTGCTATTTCCCTTTCCATCTTTCACATTTGCTCCCTCTCTCTCCCTCTCTTCACTTTCTGTCTCTTGCTCATCGAATCAGAGATTGATGCACCACAGAAGGAGGTCTGTCGGCCCATTGTGTCAGTGCTGTCCCTTTGAAAGAGCTATCTAATTAGTTCCACGCCCCCTCCCCTTTCCCCAGACTCCTGCGTGTTTTCCCATTTTCAAGTATTTGTTAAATTCCCTTTTGAAAGATATTATTGAATCTGCAGATGGCAGATGGAGTTCAATCAGGGCAAATGCGAGGTGATGCATTTTGGAAGATCCAATTCAAGAGTGAACTATACAGTAAATGGAAAAGTCCTGGGGAAAATTGATGTCCAGAGAGATTTGGGTGTTCAGGTCCACTGTTCCCTGAAGGTGGCAACGCAGGTAAATAGAGTGGTCAAGAAGGCATACGGCATGCTTTCCTTCATCGGACGGGGCATTGAGTACAAGTGTTGGCAGGTCATGTTACAGTTGTATAGGACTTTGGTTCTGGTCGCCACATTATCAAAAGGATGTGGATGCTTTGGAGAGGGTGCAGAGGAGGTTCACCAGGATGTTGCCTGGTATGGAGGGCGCTAGCTATGAAGAGAGGTTGAGTAGATTAGGATTATTTTCATTAGAAAGACGGAGGTTGAGGGGGGACCTGATTGAGGTGTACAAAATCATGAGAGGTATAGACAGGGTGGACAGCAAGAGGCTTTTTCCCAGAGTGGGGGTTTCAATTACTAGAGGACACGAGTTCAAAGTGAAAGGGGAAATGTTTAGGGGGGATATGCGTGGAAAGTTCTTTACGCAGAGGGTGGTGGGCACCTGGCACGCGTTGCCAGCGGAGGTGGTAGACGCGGACACGATGGAGTCTTTTAAGATGTATCTAGACAGATACATGAATGGGCAGGAAGAAAAGAGATGCAGAACCTTAGAAAATAGGCGACATGTTTAGAGAGAGGATCTGGATCGGCGCAGGCTTGGAGGGCCGAAGGGCCTGTTCCTGTGCTGTAATTATCTTTGTTCTTTGTTCTTTGCTTCCACCATGTTTTCAGGCAGTGAATTCCAGATCCCAACAACTTGCTGTGTCAGAAAGTTCTCCTCATTTCACCTCTGGTTCTTTGTCAATTACCTTCAATCTGTGTCTTATTAACACTGAACTTTCTTACACTGGAAACAGTTTCACATTAATTACCCTATCAAAACCCTTCATGATTTAGAATTTTATATCAAATCTCCCCTTGCCCTTCAGGGCTCCAAAGAGAACATTCCCAATCTCTCCACGTAACTGAATTCCCAGATCCCTGGCACCATTCTTGTAAATCACCTCAGTATATTCACTAAGTCCTTGACATCCTTACCAAAGTGTGGTGAACAGAATTGGACACAATTCTCTAGCTGGGACCGAACCAATCATGTATAAACATCAGCAATTCCTCCTGAGTTTTTTTACCCTGTGTGTCTCTCTCCAACTCCAAAGGCACTCCATGTTACCTTCAAAGATCTGTGTGTGTCTCTCTACTCCTGCACCCACTTGATAATGGTATCATTTAGATTAGAGATACAGCACTGAAACAGGCCCTTCGGCCCAACGAGTCTGTGCCGAACATCAACCACCTACTAATCCTACACGAATCCCATATTCCTACCAAACATCCCCACCTGTCCCGATATTTCCCTACCACCTACCGAAACGAGTGACAATTTATAATGGCCAATTTACCTATCAACCTGCAAGTCTTTTGGCTTGTGGGAGGAAACAGGAGCACCCAGAGAAAACCCACGCAGACACAGAGAGAACTTGCAAACTCCACACAGGCAGGACCCGGAATCGAACCCGGGTCTCTGGAGCTGTGAGGCTTCGATGCTAACCACTGCGCCACTGTGCCGCCCTGTATTTAGTTTATATTGTTTCGCCACATACTTCCTACCCAAATATCTCACTTCACACTTCACTTTGTTAAATTACATCTGCCATGTTCCTGCCCATTTCACCAGTCTGTCTCTGTCCTCCTGAAGTCTGTTCCTATCCTTTTCACTGTTTATTAACATTTCTGAGCTTCCGTCCATCTGAAAGGTTTGACATTATCCCGTCTGTACACAACGCAACGGCAATAGCAAACAGCAACAGTGATCCCAACTGTGACACTGGGGAATCCCACAGTGTACTTCCCTCCAGACTGAACAATAACCATTCTCCGATACTCTCTGCTTTCTGTCACTGAGCTAATTTCCTGCATGCTGGCATTGTAAATAAAAGAACAGTCTCCCATTTATGTAATGTGTTTCATGACCACTGCATGTCCCAAAGTGACTTCCAATTAATGAATACTTCTTAACACTTATTCAGTTTCATAATGTAGGAAACAGGGCAGCCAATTTCTACACAGCAAGATCCCACAAGTAACAATGTGATGATGATCAGATCTGTTTTTGTGATGTAGATTGAAGGGTAAATACTGATCAGGACACTGGGGAGAATTCCCTTGTTTTTCGAAATAATCCCATGGGATCTTTAACATCCAAATGGGAGGGCAGCCAGGGCCTTGGTTTAATGTTTCATTCGATATATGGCACCTCTGACAGTGCAACACACCCTCAGGACTGCACTACAGTGTCAGCCTTGATTCTTGTGATCAAGTCCTGCAGTGACACTTGATCCTAGAAGCTTGTGACTGAAAGGGGAGAGTGCTACAAACTGAGCCACTGCTGACATTGGCCCTTTAATCCCATGTGTTTCTAATTTGGTAACACGGCTGCTATGTGTTACTTTATCAAACGCCTGGTGAAAGGATAGGAATATTGTGAAAGTACAGGCAGCTACAATCATAGAAACATAGAATACCACAGACATAATGAGGTCATTCGACCCATCAAATCTGTGCTTGCCCTTTCAAAGAGCAATCCAGTTAGTCCCACTCCCTGGCTCTTTCACTATATCCTTGCATTTTCTCTGCTTCAGATATTATCCAATTCCCTTTTGGGATCTACTATTGAATCTGAATCCATAAGCCTATCAGACAGTGCATTCCAAATCCAAACCGCTCAGAAACACAAATCCCCATATCTGCTTCTTTTACCAATCACCTTAAATCTGTGTCTCTGGTTAACGGCCCCTTGGACATTGGAAACAGTTTCTCTTTATTAAATTTATCTAAACCCTTCCTAATGTTAAAGACCTCAATCAAATCTCCTCTGAAAGATCTCTGCTCTAAGGTGAACAACATCAGCTACATAACTGTAATCCCTCATGCCTGCACAAATTCTAGTAAAACAGTTCTGTCCCCTCTCCGAAGGCTCCATGTCCTTCCTAAAGTGTGGTTTCTTGTATTTGATACAAGACTCCAGGTGGAACCGAAGTAGTATTTTCTATATGCTTCACATAATGTCCTTGCTTTTGCTCTTTTTTCCTCTATTTATCAAACCTAGGATCCCACATATGTATTAACGGTTTTGTTAGTCTTTCCGACCACCTTCAAAGATTTGTGTACAAACACCCCAGGTGTCTCTGTTATTTCACCACCTTTATAGTTGTATCATTTTACTTGTATTGTCTGTCCTCTTTCGTCCTTCGAAATTGTATCACAACACACATCAGCAAAGCCAAATAAATATTGAGAAGATTGAAGCCATTTTTTTCTGTCTCCGTTCCAAACATTTCCTATCTCGATCCTTCTCCTTTGTAAATGTTTGAGAGCAAGCCAAACTGTTCACAAACTTGGTTACATAGTTCACCTTGAGATGTCTTGAGATGAAATTCCGACCAAATTGCAAGTTCTCCCTGTGTCTGGGTTTTCTCCGGGTGCTCCGGTTTCCTCCCACAAGCCAAAAGACTTGCAGGTTGATAGGTAAATTGCCCATTATAAATTGTCACTAGTATAGGTAGGTGGTAGGGAAATATAGGGACAGGTGGGGATGTTTGGTAGGAATATGGGATTAGTGGAGGATTAGTATAAATGGGTGGTTGATGTTCGGCACAGACTCGGTGGACCGAAGGGCCTGTTTCAGTGCTGTATCTCTAATCTAATATAATCTAAATATTCACACCATCAGTAAAACGGTCTATTTTCAGCCCCATTGGAGTTGCATAGCTGGTTAAAGAGGAAATTAACGTAATCGTGATGAAGGATTTTAGCTCTGACGATGTCGAATATGTATTGGTAGAGCTGAGAAACACTAACGGACAGAAAACGTTAGTGGGGGTTGTATATAGACCCCACAAACTGTAGTGGTGATGTTGGGAATGGCATTAAACAGGAAATTAGAGATGCACGCGATGAAGGAACATCTGTAATTATGAGTGACTTTAATCTGCTTATAGATTGGACAAATCAAATTGGTGACAATACTGTAGAGGAGGAATTCCTTGAGTGCATACGAAATGGTTTTCTGGACCAATACGTTGAGGAACCAACGAGAGAACAGGCCATCCTAGATTGGGTATCGTTTAATGAGAGAGGAATAATTGACAGTCTAGTTGTGCGAAATCTCTTGGGGATGAGCGACGATAATATGATAGAATTCTTCGTCAACGTGGAGAGTGACCTAGTTGATTCTGAGACTAGGGTCCTGAACGTTAAGAAAGGAAACTACGAAGGTATGAGGCTCGAGTTGGCTATGATGGATTGGGAAACGTTACCAAAAGGAATGACGGTCGATCGGCAATGGTAAAAATTCAAAGAGTGCATGGATGAACTGCAACAATTGTTTACTCCTGTCTGGTGCAAAAGTAAAACGGGAAAGGTAGCCAAACCATGGCTTACAAGGAAAATTAGAGACAGCATTAGATCCCAGGAAGACGCATACAAATTTGCCAGAAAAAAACAACAGACCAGGTGATTGGGAGCAGTTTCGAATTCAGCAAAGGAGGACCAAGGGATTGATTAAGAAGGGGAAAATAGTGTCCGAGAGTAAGCTTGTGGGGAACATAAAAACTGATTGTAAAAGTTTCTATAGCTATGTGAAGGGGAAAAGATTGGTGAAGACAAAAGTAGGTCCCTTACAGTCAAACAGGAGAATTTATTATGGGGAACAAAGAAATGGCTGACCAACCAAATGGATACTTTGATTCTGCCTTCACAAAGGAGAACAGAAATATCATACCAGAAATGTTGGAGAACACAGGGTTTAGTAAGAGAGAGGAACTGAAGGAAATCAGTATTTGTAGAGAAATGGTGTTGGGGAAATTGATGGGATTGAAGGCCGATAAATCCCCAGGGTCTGATAGTATGCTTCCCACAGTACTTACGGAAGTGGCTTTAGAAAAAGTGGATGCATTGGTGGTCATCTTCCAAGATTCTATAGACTCTGGAACAGTTCCTACAGATTGGAGGGTAGCTAATGTAACCCCACTGTTGAAAAAGGGAGGGAGAGAGAAAGCAGGGAATTATAGACCAGTCAGCCTGACGTCGGTAGTGGGGAAAATTCGAGAGACCATTATCAAAGATTTTATAGCAGAGCACTTGGAGAATAGTGGTAGAAGCGGACAGATCATGGATTTACGAAAGGGAAACCATGCTTGATAAACCTAATAGAATTGTTCGGGGGTGTAACTAGTAGAGTTGATGAGGGGGAGCCAGTGGACTTTCAGAAGGCTCTAGACAAAGTCCCACCTAAGAGCTTAGCGTGTACAATTAACATGCATGTGATTGGGGGTAATGTATTGTGATGAATAGAAAATTGGTTGGCAGACAGGAAACAAAGTGTAGGAGTAAAACGTTTTTTTTTTCTGAATGGCAGGCAATGACTAGTGGGGTACCGCAGGGATCAGTGTTAGGACCCCAGCTATTCACAATAGACATTAATAATTTCGATGAGGGAACTAATTGTAATATCTCCAAATTTGCAGATTACACAAAACGGGGTGGGAGGGTGAGTTGTGAGGAGGATGCAGGGAGGCTTCAGGGTGATATGGACAAGTTGAGTGAGTGGCAAAATGCATGGCAGATGCTGTATAATGTGGATAAATGTGAGATTATCAGGAAGTCACATTATTATCTGAATGGCTATAAACTCAGAGAGTGAAATATGCAACGAGACCGGGGTGTTCTCGTACACAAGTCGCTGAAGGGTAGCATGCAGGTGCAACAGGCGGTAAAAAAGGCGAATGTTATGTTGGCCTTCATAGCGAGAGGATTCGAGTACAGGAGCAGGGATGTCTTGCTGCAATTATACAGGGCCTTGGTGAGGCCACAGCGGCAATGTTGTGTGCAGTTTTGGTCTCCTCATCTGAGGAAGGATGCTCTTGCTATCGAGGGAGTGCAGCGAAGGTTTACCAGACTGATTCCTGGGATGGCGGGACTGACGTATGAGGAGAGATTGAGTCGGTTAGGATTAAATTCGCTGGAGTTCAGAAGAACGAGGAGGGATCTCATAGAAACCTATAAAATTCTAACAGGGCTTGACAGGGTAAATGCAGGAAGGATGTTCCTGATGGTGGGGGAGTCCAGAACCAGGGGTCATCGTCTGAGGATACGGGGTAAACTTTTCAGGACTGAATGAGGAGATATTTCTTCACACAGAGAGTGGCAAGCCTGTGTAAATCTGTCATCACGCCCATATCCAAGGGGAATTGGAAGATTCTGGCGAGGGCCTCTGCTATTCCCACCATTCCTTCCCTCAGCAACCCTCATACATCCCATCCAGACTCGGTAAATGGTCTACTTTATTGTGGTACAAAAAGTGTTGGATTGAAAAGGGTTAACGGAATCTGTTTGTTCCGTGACTGTAATTAATGTCAGTCTCCATGGATCCTAATTGTGTCACTGGAAGTTTTCCATTTTCTATTAATAAGGGGTACCTTTCAATGTGTTATAACATAGTGTCAGCGGGAAAATCAGCACTAACAGAGATCAGCAGCTCCAGAGAGAGATAGAGGATAGATCAGAATCTGAGGGCAATATATTGGAATGTTACAACAATTGTTCAGAATCTGAGAACAATGAATTGGAATGTTACAACAATGGGTCAGAATCTGAGAACAATGAATTGGAATGTTACAACAATGGGTCAGAATCTGAGAACAATAGATTGGAATGTTACAACAACGGACAGGAGTTTATCGTGGGATCTTTACTATCTTTCTACATATTATGATTGGTACTCATTAAACACTCGTATCGACCGCGCACTGAAGATTATTCAATACATTTACTATCCTGGCTATTATTGGTGTCCCTGGTAAGTCTCTCTATCTAGCTATTATTTCTATAAACCATGCTTAACTGCATTACTGCTCCTGTAATTTACTCTGCCCTTCTTGCTGCCGTTGTTCTTCCTGGTCAATATCTCCAGCTATTAGCTCTGTAAACTGCTGTGAACTGTATTACAAATTCCTGTCACTTACTCTCATCTTTGCTGCTGTTGTTGTCTCTATTTCAGGCTAGGAGATCTGTAAACCCTGTTTCACTGAAATGTTTGTCTGCAATGTAAATTTTGGGAAGACTGAAGCCAACGTCATTGATCTCCATCATGAAGTCCATCCCCTATCTGTCAAATACATACATCACCCTGCCCAATATCTCAGCCCATCTGCTGCATAAACCCTCGTCCCTGTCACTGTTAAATCCACACTTGACTATTCCAATTCTATCCTGGTCACCCTCCCTGTTAAAAACCTCCATAAACCACAGCCCATCTAGAACTCTGCTGCCTGTATCCTAACTCACACCAAATCCCGATCACCCATCAGCCCTGTTCTCACTGATCTACATTGGCTCCCGGTCTGGCAGCACCTTAATTTTAATATTCTCATTCTTGTGTTTAAACTCGCTCCATGCCCTCACCCCTCTAATTAGTCCCATTCCCATATTCCTGAAAATCTTTTTATTTCAATCTTTTCCAAATCTCCTTTTAAAGTGAATTTCTTTCCCTTTGTATCTGACCTGATCCACGATTTTAGACTTCACAGCACTACTGGTGTTGACAGTTCCGAAGCTGTGATCCATAAAGAGATGTGAACTTTGAGTGCGGCCTGCTCAATACCCCATGCTGGGCAGAGCTCCAGCCCAGCCGTAGCATATATGTGTTGTTCCTTTGAGGGTGGGTCTGAATATGGTGTCGATTATCTATTCTGGCAGCTTTGATGTACGTCTTTGAAACTTGGTCTGTGCATGTCCACTGACCGCCTGTGTTATTCACTCTCAGCTGAACATACATTCAGCAGCACGAGGAACCCCCTCTAGTGTTATTTAAAAGGACCAGGCATCCAACTTACAGGTGAGGGGTTTTTGACATACTTCTGCCATTGTTAAGTTAGTGGAGGTCCTGTGGATGGTTTTCTGGAGGTTGTGTTGTGAGCTGCTGCAGACATTCAGGGAAGACAGAGGATTTGGTGACCCAAGTCTGGACAAGGAATGGGGACTGTAGTTACAGTGTCTCTGGGTCTATGACATGACCAACAAATGGAGCAGAGGTTGCAGAGAGGGGATGCTCTGTAAAGAGGGAGGAGGAGGGGGCTCTGCCCTACCCACCCCGGGTTTTCCAAGAGCACTTTTCCTACCTACACCTGACCCCGGAGCAGTGTGTGGGTGACTCTGATTCAACAAAGAGATGGTCACAGAGCTGTGTCACCTCCTGTAACACGACCTGGAGCCTCACACCAGGGTGAGGACGGAGCTGTCAGTGGCTGTTAAGGTCACAGTTTCATTGAACTTCTATTTATCTGGATCTTTCCAGAGAGGAGCAGAAGACATATCCAACATAGATTCACAGAGATTGATAGAGACATTTACGACACAGAAGGGGGCCATTCGGCCCCTCTGTGCCAGCTCTCTGTGGAACAATCCAGTCAGTCCCACTCTCCCACTCAATACCTGTATTCCTGCAATTTCATTTCCTTCAAGTGCCCATCCAGTTTCCTTTTGAAATCATTGATTGTCTCAGCTTCCACCACCCTCATGGACAGTGAATTCAACTCATTACCATCCACTGTGTAAAAAAGGTCTTCCTTATATTACCCCTGCATCTCTTACCCAAAACCTTCCATCTGTGTCCCCTAGTCCATATTTTATCAGTTGATGGGAACAGTTTTTCCTTGTCTATCTTTTCTAAGCCTATCATAATCTTGTACACCTCTATCAAATCTCTCTCAATCTCCTTTACTCCAGGGAAAACAACTCCATCTTTTCCAAACTAACCTTGTAACTAAACTCCCATCCCTGGAACCATTCTGGTAAATCTCCTCTGCAGCCTCTCAAGGATCTTCACATCCTTCCTAAAGTGTGGTGACCAGAACTGAACATAGTTCTCTAGTTGGGGCCTAACCAAAGCTTTATAAAGTTTCTGCATAACTTCCCTCCTTTTGTATCGTTGCCTCTAATGATGAAGCCCATGATCTGATATGCTTTGCTAAACAATGTCCTAATATGTCCTGGCACATTCAAAGATCAATGCCTATGGAGCCCCAGGTCTCTCTGTTCCTGCACAATCTTTGGAACTGTGCCATTAAGTCTATATTGCCTTCCTATTCTTTCAGACAAAATAGATCACCTCACACACCTCTGTATTAAATTCCGCCTGCCATTTCTCTGTCCATTCTGCCAGCCTATCTACATCCTGTTGCAGTCGGTTTGCAATATCCTCCTGTTCACCTGGTCCAAGATCGGAACATTTTGATATTCTACTCTGTATTCCAAGCTCTTAGCACTGACCATTGGGGAACATCACTGTCTACAATCCTCCAGTCTGAAAAACAACCATTTCCCACAACTCACACTTTTCTGTCCTTGACAATATTTGATCCAATTGGATGCTAATGCATTAACTTCAATTTTGTTCGCCAAACTTTTGTGTGGTACTTTATCAAATAATTTCATAAAATCCATGTATACAACATCCACCACATTCCCTTCATCAAACCTCTCTGTTACTTCATCAAATAAATTTAATTAGTTCAGTCAAGCGTGATCTGTCTTTTAGAAATCCGTGCTGACAATGCTTACATAACACAAACCTCTCCAAGTGTGTGTTGTCCTTTTTCCCTGATTATAGTTTCTAAAACCTTAATCACCACTGATGTTACACTAACTGACCAGTAGTTGCGAAGCCTGTGCCTTGTCCATTGATAATTCTGGGAGGTGAGGGTGACCATCTATGTCATCATTTTCTCCCTCAGCAGGGAGAAGCAGGATGAGAGATCCCGTGGCTTTGTCAGGATAGCGGGATTCCTGATGGTGTAGGTGGCTCTGCGGGGCCCCCATGTCAATGGGGAGAGGTAAAGGAACTGAAAGATCTCTCACTCCATTAAAGTGCATTTGGTGTGTGAGCATGCCCAGTACATCTTCCCTTTCCCACCATGGATCCCCGATTCTCCACCATTACACCCATCTGAGACGCTCCATCACAGTGTTCCCTTGGTCGCCATCCTGCAGTAAAAAACACCAACAAAAACCTTTTCATTAACATCTTTATCCAACGCATTCAATTTTACAAACAAATCTGAACTATTCACCATTGTAGTGCCTGTCTTATGGGTTCCCTCGACTTGCCCAGTGCTCCTACACAATGTTTCCCCAATGACTGCAGCATGGCTGGTGGAAGGCTGCTGACTTTCACTGGGGAAGACTGCAGATTGCCTTGCAGGACGTCCTCGAGCAGCTCTGGGTCTTGAGGCCTCGGATTCAGACTGCACCACCCCGACATGGGCAGCAGCAGCCTGGGCTGGATGATGGGTAACAGCAAGGACACTGGTGTAGTGACAGTGATGTGAGAACAAATACTGTCATCCTGAGAGAGGACAGCAGGTTCATGCTCCACGGAGACACTGTCACACCCACGGGGCGACACATCAGTAATCCTAGTAATCTACTGGATCACAGATTGCTGGACTGCTGTGAGATCCTGCAAACCCCTTTGAACACTGAGATCCACAGCCATGATGACAGCAGTCTGATCCTGCATGGCAGCAAGCATGGATCTCATGACCTCAGGCTGAGCTTCCACTGCAGCACTGAGACGTTGGGTGTCTGCCGTCTGTGCTGCAGTGGAAGCTGAGACAATGGTCACCAGGCACTGTATCAGGGCTGGGTCCGCTAGTGCTGTCATGGAGTTAGTGACCACTTCCACAGGGGAAAGAATGTGCTTCAAGCTCTGTACAATGTCCTGTGCCATGTTGGAGCTGGACTCCTCCATGTTCCTTGACCGTGATAACAGACTGTCTAACAGGCCTGTCAATGGACAAAGTATCTCAGTGTACATGTCGATCAGCATTCTCCTGTATGCTGTTCCAGCAATGTTTACATCTGTGTCCTGTGTATTATAACACATTTGTGACCTCACCCTCCGGTGAGCTGACACATGAGCTATCCTTTCCCCCTGGCCTGGCTGCAGCTCACTCGTGCTCGGTTACTCACCATGTGCAGATTCCGACTCGAAACCAGCCTCTAAGGTCCACACAGTGTAAGTATTTGATCTGATGACTATGAGTATCAGACCAAGTGATGGGGTTTCACCATCAGTGCTGTGCTGCTGCTCTCTCTCTCTGTCTCTGTCTCCTGGATCTGCTGTGACTGGGAAGATCGCAGTTTTGGCTTATGATTGGAAAGTATAAAATCAGAGGGGGAGGGCTGGGGTGAGGGATTGGGGGTGGGTTGTAAAGCAGAAGGTTCATGGTCCCACCATCTGCAGCTTGTACATCATCCCAGACAGCAGGACGAGGGGCAGTTGGGAGTTAAGAAGAGACATAAGGCCGGAACATAGCATCATCCTGAATACTCTCGGTGATGCCGGATGCTATGGGCTCTGTCACAGCCGGTCCCATGATGTGAAGAACCATCTCCTCCCTCAGGCTCAGGGGATGAAGGTCTGCCTGGTCCCCGCCGGTTCACTGCTGCTCCCTGTGATTGTCGGCCACCATGTTCTGTAAGAGAGAGGGCAGAATGTCAGTGATTGTGTTGCACTGTGTTTGGGTGATGTTCTTGGCACAGTTGAGTAGCTGCAGGAACGTGGAGGCAGTGAGGGGTGGGTGTGAAGCTGGTATAAGTGGAATGTGTGTGAAGGTGAGATGGAGTATGTGAATGTTAGGTGTGAGTCCTGAGTGTTAGGGACTACTGATGGGTGAGTGATGGGGGTGTGGTACATTGAGCAGTGTGAGAGGTTGGTGATGTTGGGGGTAGGAGAAGCCATGTGGAGATGAATTCACTGACATTGTGTGACCCGTGTGAACTCATTAAACTTCTTCTGGCTCTGCTGCCAAGTCCTCGGGGCCAGACTTCTTGCATTGATCTCCCTGGCCACCTGCTCCCATTCCATTCGGAGGACGTTCCTTGAGGGTCTCCAGCCCACTCCACGAAAACATATCCTCTCTTCTCCCGTCACCCACCATGACTAAGGCCTCCAACACCACATCCGTGAACAACGGAGCCCTCTCTCTGTCGTAGTATTCCATTTGCCTTGTCTCCAATTGCAGCATTCCCAATCAGAAACAGCAGCCTCCTGTGATTCAGCACAACTTCCCGTTAAAAGGGACAGACTGCCTTGAAGAGCTGAAGCCTGGCTGAAACACGTGCACGTAGAATGAATGGAAATGAGGAGGCAGCAGGATGTTTGTGTGTCACCTGTCTCAACAGGAACGGGGACGGGCAAATCATGACTCCTCTGCTGAAAAAGTGATGCAAACACGATTTTTTCGCACTTCCTATTGACCTTTCCCTCTTTCACGTTTTTTCACTCTCTCCCTCACTCACTTCACTCTCTGTCTCTTGCTCATAGAATTAGAGATTGGTGCAGCACAGAAGGAGGCTATTCGGCCCATTGTGTCAGTACTGTCTCTTTGAAGGAGCTATCGAATTAGCTCCTCTCCCAGCCTCTTTCCCCAGACTCATGTTGCCAATGTGGAAAAACCTTTCCTTCAATCTCAGTCTCTCCCTCTTGCAGCAGTCACACAGCTTCCAGCCTCTTCACAGAGCAACAGTCAGCTGAACCTCGTTAACTACTCAGCACCTCCAATTAGGCAGCAGCCAACCCCAGTGCTGTACTTGTCCTCCGAGTATTTAATGGGGGACAGTGTAGAGTGTCCTTTATTCTGGATCTAAGCCGTGCTGTACCTGTCATGGCAGTGTTTGATGGGGACAGTGTAGAGTGAGCTTTACTCTGCATCTAACCTGTACTGACTCGGCCACAAACATGCGTTCATCTAAAACTCTGCTGCCTGTATCTAAACTCAAAGCAAGTCCCGTTCATCCATCACTCCAGTGCTCGTTGACCTACATTGGCCACTGCTCTGGCAACATCTTGATTTGAAAACTCTCATCCTCATGTTCAAACCTAACTCATTCTGAAATGCCCAGTGATGAAACAGTCTCATCAAAATACTAAATGTTAGTTTGTTTGTTAGAACCACAGGGACTGCAGTGGTTCAAGATTCACCATTTTCTCATGGTAACCAGGGATGGGGATGTAATGCTGGCCTTGTCAGTATCACCCATATCCTGAGAACAAATGGACAGGAAATAAAATAGTAATAAAATCAATGAGTTTGTAATTGACCGATTGAAACCAGGCGAGGTCAGTGATCAGACAGAGACGTCATAACCCAATAAACAAATTATCAACACAATTTATCTCACCAGCTCCTTGTATCTGTCTTTCTGCTGTTGTCTTCAGCAAAAAGCAAGTAACAATTAATCTCGGGATTAAAAACTGCTGAATGTTAATTGCACACACGAGATACGTACTCAATGGTTTCTGTTATCAGTCAGTCAGAGAATTACACAGCACAGGAGGAGACCATTTAACAAATCGTCCCAGTTCCAGCTGTTTGAAGGAAATCTTCAATTATTCCTCTCCCCTGTTCTTTTCTCCCAGTCCAGTAAATCACCCTGTTAGTATTGATCCAATTCCCTTTTGAACGTTTCTGTTAAATCTACTTCCACAACCCTTTCAGGAAGTGAATTCCAAATCATAAACACTCGCTGTGTAAAGAAAAGAAAATCTCCTCATCTCTCCTCTGTTTTTTTGTTAATCAACATTAAACTGTGTTCTCTGGTTACTGACCTTTCATCCAGTCAAACCAGATTCTCTTTATTTATTGTCGCAAAACACATCATCATTTTCAGGCCCTCTATTAAATCTCCCTTTTAGCTTCTCTGCTCTAAGGAGAACAATCCCAGATTCTCTCCCCATAACTGAACTCCCTCATCCCTGTTACCATTCTAGTATATCACCGAGGCACCATCTCCAAGGCCTTGGAATCTTCATAAAGTGCGGTGTCCAGAATTGGACACAATATCCCGGCTGAGGCTCAAACAGTCATTTCTAGTCTTAGCGGAATGTTCTTGTGTTTTTTTTTAATTCTTTGCTTCTAGTTATAAAGCTAAGGATCCCGGATGCCTTTTTAAAATCTTCAGAACTTATCCGGCCACCATTGAAGATTTGTGTACATACACACCCAGTCTCTGTGCTCCGGTACCATCTTTTAAATGGTGCAGTTTAGTTTCTATTCACTCCCCTTATTCTCCCTCACAAAATAATCACTTCCCCAATTCTATGTGTTAAATTAAATTCACCATGTGTATTCTCATTTCACCATCTGACTGTCCATGTCCTCCTGAAGCAGCTCCTTTCCTTCACACAGGTTACTACATTTTTAATTTTCCTGGCTTATGCAAATGTTGAGACTCTGCTCTTCACACGTAAGTCTTTATCATGTATCTATTTATCTATATGTAAGGAAGAGTACTGGTTCTAATACTGACCCCTGAGAAATTGCACTGCATACTCCCCCTCCTCCACCAGTCTGAACAATGTCTGTTCACTACTTCTCTCTGCTTTCTGTCCCTGAGTCAGTGTCATATCCACACTATCACTGTCACATTAATCCATGTGTTCCATTTTCATAACAAGTCTATGAAATGCCATTTGATCACAGGCCTTTAGAAAGTCTGTTCACATAAGTGTATATACATAATTGCATATGCATGTGCAGGGGTGGAAGATGTTGGTATGGTTCTTAATGAATACTTCGTGTTTCACGTTACAAAAGAGGGGTATGATGCAGATATTGTAGCTAAGAAGGAGGAATATGAAGTATTTGATGAGATATACTTAGGGAGAGAGGAGGTATTAATGGGATTAGCATCCTTGAAAGTTGATAAGTCACCAGATGCAGATATAATGCATCCTATGTTGTTAAAAAAAGCAAGAGAAGAAATAGCAGAGGGTCTGACCATCATTTTCCAGTCCTCACTGGGTACAGGTGTTGTGCCAGAGGATTGGAGTACTGTTAACATTGAACCTCTGTTTATAAAGGACCCCAGGGTTAGAATGAAAAATTACAGGCCAGTCAGTCTAACCTCAGTAGTGGGCAAAGTATTGGACTCTATTCTGAGAGACAGGATAAACTGTCTCTTAGAAAGGCACAGGTTAATCAAGGATAGTCAGCATGGATTTGTTAAGGGACGCTCTAGTTTGACCAACTTGAGTGAGTTTTTTGAAGAAGTAACAAGGAAGATAGATGAGGGTAGTGCAGTTCATGTGGTCTACATGGATTTAAGCAAGGCTTTTGACAAGGTCCCACATGGCAGACTGGTTAAAAAAAATAAAATCCCATGGAATCCAGGGAAATACAGCAAGGATGATACAAAATTGGCTCATTGGCAGGAAACAAAGGGCAATTGTTGATGGGTGTTTTATTGACTGGAGGGCTGTTTCCAATATAATAAAAGCAAAATACTGCGGATGCTGGAAATCTGAAACAAAAACAAGAAATGCTGGAATCACTCAGCAGGTCTGGCAGCATCTGTGGAAAGAGAAGCAGAGTTAACGTTTCGGGTCAGTGACCCTTCTTCGGAACCCCGGACTGTTTCAGACAGACCTTCGGACTGTTTCCAATGGTGTTCCACAGGGCTCAGGACTGAGTCCCCTGCTTTTTGTGGTATATATTAATGACTTGGACGTAAATGTAGAAGCATGATCAAGAGGTTTGTAGATGACACACAGATTTGCCGTGTGGTAGATAGCGAGGAGGATTGCTGTCGGTTGCAGGAAGATATCGATGGCAGAAAAGTGGCAAATGGGATTCCACCTAATTAAGAATGAGGCGATGCAAATTGAGGAGTTCAAACAAAGCAAAGGGATGCACGATTAATGGGAAAATACTAGGAAGTGTAGAGGAAGTGAGGGAACTTTGGAGTCAATGTCCACAGATGCCCGAAGTAGCAGGACAGGTTGATTAGGTGGTTAAGAAGGCAAACGGAATCCTTTCCTTTATTAGCCGAGGTATAGAATACAAAAGCAGGGAGGTTATGCTGGAACTGTATAACTCTTTGGGTAGACCATAACTTGAATATTTTGTGCACTTCTGGTCACCTCATTACAGAAAGGATGTAATTGCACTGGAGAGGGCATAGAGGAGATTTACGAGGATGTTGCCAAGACTGGAAAAATGCAGCTATGTGGAATGATTGGATAGGCTGGGGTTGTTCTTCTTGGAACAGAGAAGGTTGAGGGGAGATCTGATTGAAATGTATATATTTTTAGGGGCCTGGATAGAGTGGAGGTGAAGGGTCTAATCACATTAGCAGAGATCAGTGATGAGGGGGCATAGATTTAAAATGATTGATGGAAAGATTAGAGGGGAGTTGAGGAAACACCTGTTCACCCAGAAATAGCAAATTGGCTCAGTGGCAGGAAACAAAGGGTAATTGTTGACGGGTATTTTAGAGTCAGCAGGGATGTTTCCAGCGGCGTTCTGCAAGGCTCAGGACTGGGTCCCCTGCTTTGGTGTGAGTCTCAAACTCACTGCCTGAAAGGGTAGTTGAGGCAGGGACACTCAACCCATTCAGAAGGAGTCTGGATATGCAGCTCAGGTGCCACAATCTGCAGGGTTATTGGCCAAATGCTGGATGGTGGGATTAGAATAGTGGATCGTTTACCATTTGGCACAGCAATAACGTTCCAACTGGCCTCTTTCTGTGCCTTAACCTCACGATGACTCTATGATCCCATTACACGAAACACGCTATTCTCATTAACACTCACAGTTACGTCCTCAACGAACTCGATCAAGATGAGAAAATGAGTTTCCATTAACTTATCTATGCTGCTCGTCATTTATTAATCATGATTTTACAGGCAAGAAATACATTGTGCTGGGTTACGGACTCCAGAAGTTTCCAACTATCAACATTAGACTGACTGGTCAGTAGTTACAGTGTTTGTCCAACCTCTCCTCTTTTTAAATAGGGTGTAACATTTACAGCCTTCCAGTCCTCTGTCACCAATCCCATATCAAAGGAGGATTCGAAGATTCTGGCCAGTGCCGCTGTGTTTCCACAATTCCTTTCCTCATTAAACCTCAGATATCCTATCTAGACCGGATAAATGATCTACTTTATTGTGGTACAAAAACGTTTAGATTGAAATGAGTTAACTGAACCTGTTTGTTCAGTGACTGTAGTTAATGTCCGTCTCCCTAATTGTGTCACTGGGAGGTTTTCCATCGTCTATTAATATGGGGCTCCTTTCAATGTATTATCCCATAATGTCAGCGGGAACATAACAGAGATCAGCAGCTCCACAGAGAGAGGGAGAGGATAGATCAGAATCTGAGAACAATAGATTGGAATGTTACAACAATGGGTCAGAATCTGAGAACAATAGATTGGAATGTTACAACAATGGGTCAGAATCTGAGAACAATAGATTGGAATGTTACAACAATGGGTCAGAATCTAAGAACAATAGATTGGAATGTTACAACAATGGGTCAGAATCTGAGAACAATAGATTGGAATGTTACAACAATGGGTCAGAATCTGATAACAATAGATTGGAATGTTAAAACAATGGGTCGGAATCTGAGAACAATAGATTGGAATGTTACAGCAATGGATCAGAATCTGAGAACAATAGATTGGAATGTTGCAACAATGGGTCAGAATCTGAGAACAATAGATTGGAATGTTACAACAATGGGTCAGAATCTGAGAACAATAGATTGGAATGTTACAACAATGGGTCAGAATCTGAGAACAATAGATTGGAATGTTACAACAATAGGTCAGAATCTGAGAACAATAGATTGGAATGTTACAACAATGGACAGCAGGAGTTTCTCCTATTGGTTTTACTGGCTCACTGCAGATTATTACTGGATAACATTAGAAGAGCGGATCGTTTGCGCTCTGAAGATGATTCAATCGATTTATTATCCCAACCTCGCTATTATTGGTGTCCCTGGTAAGTCTCTGTATCCAACTATTAGATTCATAAGCCATATTTCAATGATTTAGTGTTCTCGTAATTTATATCGTGAGCAGACTGAAACCATTGTGTTCAGTTTCTGTCGCAAATTATATTCCCCATCCACGATCTGCATCCCCCTCGCTGGCCATTGTCTGATGCTGAACCAGGAAGTTAACAACCTCTGCTATTTAATGCTGAGCTGACTTCATTCCCGTGTTCTCTCCATCTCCAACCTTGCCTATTGTTACAGCCAGGTGAGGAGGGTTCACAGTCTCTCCTCTTGTCCTTCCTCTTATTTGACCGCAATAGGGTTTGCCCTTTCTAGAGAGTGGATGTGGTAACCATCTCAGTGAGTATTTTACCTTTTCCCTTTGGTGTGATGGTGAAGGAACCAATCGGACAGGTTCTCTAGAGTTTAAACAGGAAAGAGGTGAGTTTATTATACTTAGCAATCTAAACCGTATCTAAATAAAACCATAAAAAATACACAACACATTTACGCACACACTCACACGAGAATCACATGCAAATAGATTACAGAGTGAGAAGTACATTTGTGATTGGATTGGAGTCCTAAATAAATTTAAAAAAAATACTCATTCTGTGAGGTTGGAAGATTCGGTGGTCTTCTGGCTGAAGGTATATTCTTGAAGTCTTTGGATGGTCAAAGTGCCCTTTGTGGTTGACCCACGTGGCTCAGGGTTTTCTTGGAGGCAGACTTGTGGGTGGCTTTCTTCCCCTGGTGTATCTGTCTGTAGTAATCTGTAGGCTTGGAGGGCTCACAGCCGCACGTGGTTTTCAAACTTGCGAAGTTATCTGGACAGAGAGATGGAGAGAGGGAGAGGGAGAGGGGGACACAGCCCTTCTGCTTCTGCACAGTTTGAATCACTGGCTTGTCTGTCTTTGTCCAGGGGCAACTCCCAGCTTTCACATAGATGACAGAAGGTCTCCTGACTGCCTCACTGTATTTGCTGGACACTTATTAAGAGATTCAAAGTTAGGAACTTCTATCTCCCCAGGTTTCAGGATACCAGTATTTACACTTGGAGGAGTTTGCTCTTTTAAAGTCAATTTGTCAGGATGTCCTTGTATACCGTGTTAATGAATGTAATCTTAGGTAATTCAGTAACAAGAGAAAGCCTATGTTTTGGGTCCAGGCTCATCAGACATGTGTCTCCTGTTGCCTCTGGAATGTGAAAAGGTGTTTCAGATGCCAATTGCGGTGGCCATCTTGGCTGCCATTCTTTTCAAGGTTAGCTGCAGGATTTTTTTCCATTAAATGATTACTGTAAGTGTCTAATCGATGAATTAAAATTCCTCATTGGACATATTGTGTTATCTTGACACCGCTGCAGCACATGGAAAGAAATGTGATAATAGGAACATTTTATTACAGAATTGTGAGAAGAAATAGAAGGAAACACAAATTCATTCTCAATGATCACTTCTGAAATTCAAACATTAATCTTAGAATTACTGCAGCTGACATTGTCTATTACAGTTTTGCTGATTTAATTTTTTGGTGTTTTTTCTGGGATGATGATGTGTCGGGTTCTACCTTTTTTCTCTCTCCTGCAATGAAGCTTTCACCATTCAGGTTCCTGTCTAAACTTCCTCCCTAAACTGACAATGTGTAATAAATTTGTTTTTTTATTGGGTTTGTTTCGCTTTCGGTTTGGGACCTGATCATTGTGTTCTTCAGTGGGTAGATCCACACTGACCTCACTTTTAGCTTCTGGTGAGGTACACAAATGCTATTTATTTTAGGGTATTTCGCCCTCACTTTTCCCTTTACTGTAGGGAGCATCATTTTTTTCTGATCTGCCCTATGTCCTCTGGGACATTAGTGCTCGCAAGTGTCTGTCCAGCTTTCACTTCACTCTACTGCGGCTCTTCAACTAGGTGAGGCACCTCCCTCACCATCTACTTGCCTTTTTTGGAACTTACCTTGCCCTTGCAGCTTTCTGTAAATGCTGTTAGCAGCCTTTTTAGGTTGCCTTTTTGGGTTGTATTTAAAGAGGAGAGCGTGTGGTCTAATTTATCTAACATTTCAGGGTTGGCTAATCGGAGACTAGGGGATTCCAGTTGAGAATCCTCATGGCCCTCTTCTAACCTGTCCTCACTGTCCTTTTCAATCCTCCCCTTTTGACTGTCTGACAGATCTGTGCATGTCTGTACCCTCCAAAGCCTTTGCTTTTTTCCTTTGGTCTGGGGTGTCAATTAAATAATTTACCTGGCTATTCCTTTTGCCACTTGATATGGACCACTGAACTGGGATTTCAGGGATTCACCCTGCAGTGGGAATAGTAACAATACATGGTCTCTGTCCTGAAATGTTCCAGCCTCGGCATTTCAGTCTGATTACCTTTTCATAGCTGCCTGGGAGGTCTTTAGGCGTTACTGAGCCAAGGCACGGTCTCTCGTGAGCCACTCCCAGAGCAAGGAAATGTAGTCTAACATGGAAGTTTGATCCCTCTGCCCCAAAAAACTTTTCCTTGATTAGTTTAAAAGGACCTCTCATCTCGTGTCCATAAACTAATTGAAAGAGACTAAAGCCAGTGGAATCATTGGATAAGTCCCTGGTAACCAACAGGAGAAATCCCAGCCCTTTGTCCCAGTCATGGGGTTACTCATAGCAGTATGGCCTGATCATTGTCTTCAGGGTCTGGTGGTGCCGCTCCAAAGCACCTTGCAACTGTGGATGGTAGGCTGAGGACTTGCACTGGGTTATGTCCAGATTACCTTTTCAAAAATACTTGATACAAAATGTGTGCCCTGTTCCATCTGGATCTCAGCAGGCAGCCCATATCGGGGAAAGAATTGGGTTAGCCCCTCCTTGGCAGAGATAGTTCTTCGGGATAATGGCCTCTGGGAATCGGGTCACCACATCCATAATGGTGAGAAGATACTGGTAATCCCGTTTTGTTTTCAGCAGGTGTCCCACACAATCCACTAGCATTCTGCTGAAGGGTTCCCCAAAATCTGGTATGCAAATTAGGGGTGAAGGTTTTATTGCAGCTTGGGGCTTCCCCACAACTTGGCACATGTGACCAGTTTGACAGAACTCCACCACATCTTTATGGAGTTGTGGCCAGTGAAGATGCTGTCTTATGCAGGGTTCGATTTTTCATATACCGACATGTCCAGTCATTGGAAGTTCGTGGGCCATTCTTAATATTTCTTTAAGGTACCTCAGTGGCATCCGTATCTGATGAAGCACTGTCCACTCTTCATCCGCAGGTCTGTAAGGAGGTCTCCACTTCCTCATTAGCACCTCGTTCTTGAAATAGTAACACTCTGCAACTCCCTCTGCTTCAGTTTTGGTTTGGACAGTCTGTGCCTTTTTTAACACTGGGTCAGGTTGTTGAGCCTCAACTAAGGACGATTTGTTTAACACATCCTTTGGGTGCTCTAACTTCCCAAGAAGGTTTCAGATAACCAGACAGTAGGGTCATCCGTCTGCAGTGTCAGTTCAGGGGATTGTTTGGCCATGGACCGAGTCACCACACAATCAGTAAGAATGCCAGGGACCTTCTCCCGTAACTGTTCCGAAGAAGGGTCACTGACCCGAAACGTTAACTCTGCTTCTCTTTTCACAGATGCTGCCAGACCTGCTGAGTGGTTCCAGCATTTCTTGTTTTTATTTCTCCTGGAACTGCTCTGTCTCCCTGACCTCTTTTGGTCTCTCCAGAGCTACTGGGGAAGATGCCACCTTTTCCCCTGTCAGATCATTACCCAGGAGCTGATCGACCCCTCCACCGGTAAACTAGGTACAATCCCCATGGTTACCGGTCTTTAAACTGGGTCACATTCCAAGTGCAGTCGATATACAGGTATGGTCAAATATCATCTTCCGATACCATTCACGAACACTCTAGCGTTCAGTTCACTCTCTCGGGTAAAGGTCTTTTCCCAGCAGAAGGGTTTGTTTGGCCCCTGTATCCCTCAGTATGACTATGGGCTTGCTTGTCCCACTCGAGGGGTATGGGGTCACTTTTCCTTGGAATACAAATTCCTGGTAACTCTCAGGGATTTTGTTAAGTTTTCCCGCACTCTCTGTGGTGGGGTTACTGTGTCTGACTGTTACAGTTAAAGGCACAGCCTGACCTGCTGTGCTTTCCATCAGGGCCCGTTTTCCAGCACTGATCTAGTGGACTCTCATTAATCCTACAGGTTTTCCCCGTCACTTCCATTAGTCAACTCGATGGTGATCTGCCTTATTACTGTGGAAACACGCAGATCTTCAGCCATTACTCCTGCTCTCAGCACCTATTTGGCCTGAGGATGGACCCTTGTGTGTCCCGCTTCTTGCCCATGGCTGCTCGGGCTCCGATCTCCCTTCCACCTTTTATTCTCGGATCTTTGGGGTGACGAGGAAAGGGTTTTCCTCTGGGGTTAAGGCTTTTTGTCCATGGGAAAATTCATCAGCCAGAATACCTTTGAACCTTCTGTCCCTCTATGTGTGTTTTACTGGGAGGGGGGCGAGTTTGTGAACTCCTCGAGAGGGATCACCGCTCTGAGGGTTTCATATGTGGGCTCTATCTTGAGAGCTCATATCACTGGCCAAAAACAAACACAAAAATGGACTGTAAAATCTTCTATAGATACGTGAAAAGGAAACGTTTAGCTAAGACAAATGTGGGTCCATTACAGGCAGTGTCAGGAGAATTTATAATGGGGAATAGAGAAATGGCAGAGAAGCTAAATGATTACTTTGTGTCTGTCTTCACTGAGGAAGATGCAAGAAATCTCTCAGAACAAGAGATCCAAGGGATTCGGGTGAATGAGGAAATGGATTTAATTAGTATGAGTAAGAAGGTTGTCTTGGAGAAATTAATGGAGCTGAAGGTTGACAAGTCCGCAGGACCTGATATTCTACATCCCAGAGTGTTGAAAGAGGAAGCTTTGGAAATAGTGGATACATTGGTGAATATCTTTCAATATTCTGTAGATTCTGGAACTGTTCCTGTAGATTAGAAGATAGAAAATGTCTCCCCAGTATTTAAGAATGGAGGGAGAGAGAAAACAGGGCACTACAGACATGTTAGCCTTACATCAGTCGCTGGGAACAAGCTATACTCTATTCTAAAGAATGTGATAAATGGATATGATTGGGCAGAGTCAACATGGATATATAAATGGGAAACAATGTTTGACGAACCTGTTGGAGTTATTTGAGGATGTTGCTCACAGAATTGATAAAGGGGAGTTGGTGGACGTGGTATACTTGGATTTTCAGAAGGCTTTTGATAAAGTCCCCGACAGGAGGTTGGTTAGTAAAATTGAAGCACATGGGATAGGAGATAATGTACTGGCATGGATTAAGGATTAGTTAACAGGCAGAATTGCCGACCGCGCTCTGGAAGTGGTTCAAGAATTCACCTACCTAGGCTCAACTATCACCAGTAACCTGTATCAATGACTTGGATGTGGGGACCAATGTAATATTTCCAGGCTTTCAGATGCCAGTAAACTAGATGGGAATGAGTGTTGCGAGGAAGATGCAAAGCGGCTTCAAGGGGATTTGGACAGCCGTAGTGAGTGGGCAAGAACATGGCAGTTGAAATATAATGTGGAAAAATGTGAGGTTACCCACTTCGGTAGCAGGAACAGATGTGCAGAGTATTTCTTAAACGGTAAGAGATTAGAAAGTGTAGTTGTACGAAGGGACCTGTATGTCCTCATCAATAAGTCACTGAAAACAAACATGCAGGTGCAGAAAGCAGTTAGGAAGACTAATGGTATGTTAGCCTTTATTAAAGTGGATTTGAGTGCAGTAGTAGTGACGTTTTGCTGCAATTGTATGGAAACTTGGTTAGAATGCCCCTGGAGTAATGTGTGCAGTTTTGGTCCCCTTACCTTAGGAAGGATGTTATGATCATAGAGGGAGTGCAATGACGGTTCATCAGACTTGTTCCCGAGATGGCGGGACCGCCCCATGAAGAGAGATTGGGGAAACTGGGCCTGTATTCTCTAGAGTTTCGAAGAATGAGAGGTGATCTCATTGAAACCTACAAAATACTGAAAGTGATAGACAGGGTAGATGCAGCTAACATGTTTCCCCTGGTTGGGGAATCTAGAACCAGGGGAAACAATTTTGAAATAAGTGGAAATCCACTAAAGACAGAGATGAGGAGAAATGTATTTTCTCAGAGGGTTGAGAATCTTTGGAATTCTCTACCCCAGAGGGCTGTGGAAGCTCAGTCATTGAGTATGTTTAAAGCAGATATTAACAGATTTATAAATGGAGTCATAGAGTAGTACAGCATAGAAACAGGCCATTCGGCCATCCGCGTCTGGGCTGACTATAATGCCGATCCATACTAATCCCAACTGCTTGCATTAATTCCATATCTTACTATGCCTTGCTCATTCAAGTACCTGTCCAGATGCCTCTTAAATGTCGTTACTGTTCCTGCCTCCACCACCTGCTCAGGCAGTTCATTCCAGATACCCACTATTCTTTGTGTGAAACATTTACCCCTTTGATCCCTTTAAACCTCCTCCCTCTCACCTTAAATCTATGCCCTCTAGTTTTAGTCACCCCTACCATGGGAAACAGACTCTGGCTATCTCCCCTATCTATGCCTCTCATAATTTTATATACCTCTATCATGTCTCCTCTCAGCCTCCTTCGTTCCAGGGAAATCAGACCCAGCCTATCCAGTCTCTCTTTATAACTCAAGCCCTTCAAACCAGGCAACATCCTTGTGAATCTTTTCAGCACCCTCTCTAGCTTAATCACATCTTTTGTGTAGTGCGGCGACCAGAACTGCCCACAATACTCCAAATGCGGCCTAAACAATGTTATGTACAAATGTAACATGATGTCCCAATTGGTGTACTCAATGCCCCGGCCTAAATACCAGTGACATAACGGGAAATGGGGATTGTGTCGGAAAAAGACATAGAAGTGGATGATCAGCTATTATCATATTGAATGGTGGAACAGGCTCGATGTCCAACTGCTGCTCCTATGTTCCAATATTCCCAAATTGCTTAACTCTTTCAAACGCCAGGTCGGTTTGGTCAAGCTGCTTTCCAAAGATTCTGAATTTCTGCTGGTCCAGCTCCAGTACTATCTCATATGGGCCCAGGATCGCATTTTCAGTCCGCTCATAATCTGATGAACTTTCATCTTTCCTGTCATTTTATTTTGTAAAAACAGCATCCAGTTCTCTGACGGTCATTGCAGTTGCTTTAAAAACTTTTTTAAAGTAATGAAAAGTGCTGCCATATCCTCCTCATTGAACTTTATAATGAACTGGGAGAACTTTAAGAGCTCAGCACATGGTCCTGAGCTCGGGATTGCTCCGTCAGCAGCTGTGCCTTCACTGGGTGTACTGGGAATTCCTCTAGTTGTTTGAGCTGTCTTAACTCCCTTTCCTCCTTCTCCTTCTGGAACACTCTTATATTTTCCCTTTCTTGACTCTCATTCTGCTCTTTCTCGCTCTCTCTGGAATTCTAATTCAAGTCTCTTCTGTTCTAGTTTTACCTTAGTTTGACATTACTCTATCTGTTAGTGATTCTAACCCTGTTTGAGCCTTCAGCTTCAAGTGAAATATGGTTGGTCACAGTCTTACTATTTCGGGTTTCCTAGCTTTTGGACGGAGTGTAATCCCTAACCTTCCAGCTACATTACTCAACTTTCCAGCAGACAGGGTTTTAACCTGTACCGAGTTACTTCACTCTGTATGTAACTCCTTTATTCAAAAAGGGAGGCAGACAGAAAGCAGGAAACTACAGGCCAGTTAGCTTCACATTTGTCTTGGGGAAAAAGTTGGAAGCTATTATTAGAGGTGGTATAATCGGCACTTAGACCAAATCGAGGTTATCAGGCAGAATCAACATGGCTTTATGAAAGTTAAATCATGTTTAATCAGTTTATTGGAGTTCCTTGATGGAGTTACATGTGCTGCGGATGAAGGGGAACCGGTGGATATACTGTACTGAGATTTCTATAAGGCATTTGATAAGATGCCACATCAAAGTTTATCGCAGAAAATAAAAGCTCATGGTGAAGGGAGTAACTTATTGGTATGGATAGAAGATTGAGTAGCGAACAGGAAACCGAGTGTCGGCATAAATGGGTCATTTTCTGGTTGGCAAGATTAAACAAATGGTGTGCGATGGGGATCAATGCTGGGGCTTCACCTTTTTACAATTTATATTAATGAATTGGATGAAGGGACCGAAGGTATAGTTGCTAAATTTTCCGATGACACAAAGATATGTAGGAAACTAAGTTGTGAACAGGACATAGGGGACTGCAAAGGAATATAGATAGGTTAGGTGAGAGGGAAAAGACCTGGAAAATGGAGTATACTGCAGGAAAGTGTGAAATTGCCGATTTTGGCAGGAACAATAAAAAGGAAGCCTGTTATCTAAATGGTGAGAGATTGCAGTGCTCTGAGATGCAGAGGGATCTGGGTGTCCAAGTGCATGAATCACAAATGGCTAGTATGCAGGTACAGCACGTAACTGGAAAGCTAATAGAATGTTATTGTTTACTGCAAGAGAAATTGAATACCAAAGTATGGAGGTCATGCTTCAGTTTCACAGGGCATTGGTGAGACCACATCTGGAGTACTGTGTACAGTTTTGGTCTCCTTGTTAATAGAAGAATGTAAATGTATTGGGGGCAGTAAAGAGAAGGCTTATTAGACTGATACCTGGAATCGGCGGGCCGTCTTATGAGGGAATATTGGACAGGTTAGGCTTGTATCCGCTGCAGTTTAGAAGGGTAAGAGGCGGCTTGATTGAAACATATAGGACTCCGAGGGGTCTTGAAGGGGTGGATGTGGAAAGGATGTTTCCCATTGTGGGAGAATCTAGAATTAGGGGTCACTATTTAAAAATAAGGGGTGGGGGTCACCCATTTAACACACAGATGAGGAGATTTTTTTCCTGTGAGGGTCGTGTGTTTTTGGAAATCTCTTCCTCAAAAGGCGCTGGAAGCAGAGTCTTTGAATATTTGTAAGGCAGAGGTAGATAGATTATTGATAAGCAAGGGGTTGAAGGTTATCGGGGGCTGGTGGAAATGTGAAGTGGAGTTTACAATCAGATTAGTCATGATCTTATTGAATGGCAGAGCAGGCCTGAGGGGCCGAGTGCCCTACTCCTGCTCCTAATTCATCTGTTCATATTTTCATAAACTGTAGCTTAGGATGGTACTGTCTCCGAATGTGAACTTTTTAGTGCTGTAGCAGCGAAAGCCACAATAAAATCTACATTGAAATCTTCATTTTTTTCTGGGAATCAATTGTTTTTCCTACTTCTAATTTCTCGTTTGTCATTGGGTTACAATCAATTTCTGTTACAGCCATGTGAGGAGTGGTCCCAGGTCCCCTCTTGTCCTATCTCATATTTGACCACAATAGGCTTTATTCCTTTATAGCAGTGGACGTGCTGACCACCTCAGTGAGTATTTTACCTTATACTTTTATTGTGCTCGTGAAAGAGCCAATCAGACAGGTTTTCTTGAGATTAAACAAGAGGTGAGTTTATTATACTTAACAAACTAAACTGGATCTAAATAAAATAATAAACATGTACGCTACACATTCACGCAGACACGAGAATCATACACAAATAAATTAGAGTGAGAAATACACTGGTGTTGGATGAGAGTCCATGATAAATAAAAAAAAATACACAGTCTGTGAGGTTGGATAATTCTGTGGTCTGCGCCTTTGCCACTCTTGCATATGAGTTTCATGTCATCTGCAGGAGTTGAAATTGTTTATTTTTACATTTAATTCTATATCATGTATCTATCTATATGTCAGGAACAGCACTGGTTCTAACACGGACCCCTGAGAAATAGCACTGTACACTCCCCCTCCCCCAGAATAAACAATGTCTGTTCACAACTTCTCTCTGCTTTCTGTCCCTGAGTCAATGTCATATCCACACTATCACTGTCACATTAATCCATGTCTTCCATTTTTCATAACAAGTCTATGAAATGTCATTTGATCACAGGCCTTTTGAAAGTTCATATACATAACACGAAACAAGCTGCCCTCATCAACACTCACAGTTATGTCATCAACTAACTTGATCAAGATTATCAGACATGATTGGTTATCAAGAAATCCATCCTGTTTGTCATTTATTATCAGATGTTTTTCCAAGAAAGATATATTTTTGAGCTGGGTTATGGCCTCCAGAAATTTCCAATCGCCGACATAAGACTGTTTGGTCAGAAGTTACAGGGTTTATCCCATCTCTTTTTTTAAACAGGGTGCATAATTTACAGTCCTCCACTCCCCTGTCACGACTCCCAGAGCCAAGGAGGAGTGAAAGCTTCTGGCCAGTGCCTCTTCTACTCCTTCCCTCAACAAACCTCATACATCCCATCCAATCTGGGTCACTGTTATACTTTATTTTGGAACCCTAAATGCTGGTTTGACAGGGGTTAACTGTATCTGTTTGTTCAGTGTGTGTAATTAATGTCAGTCTCCATGGACCCTAATTGTGTCATTGGAGAGTTTTCCACTTCTATTAATAAGGGAGTTCCTCCAATGTGTTGTTCCAAGCCGGGAGCGTCACCCCCACACTAACAGCAGCTAAAGAGAGCAGAAAAGGATTGATCAGAATCTGAGAACAATAGATTGGGGTTTTACAACAATGGATCATAATCTGAGAATAATAGATTGGAATGTTACAAAAATGTGCAGCAAGAGTTTTTCCTATTGGTTTGGCGAAGTTACAGCAGATTATTATTGGAGAACATTAGAAATGCGCATCTATTATGCGCTAAAGATGATTGAAACGATTTACTATCCCATCCTCGCTATTATTGGTGTCCCTGGTAAGTCTCTGTATCCAACTATTATATCTATCAACCATATGTCACTGATTTGTGTTCTTGCCATGTAAATCCTGGGAATGCTGAAGCCTCTGTCTTCAGTCTCTCTCACAAAATCTGTTCCCGATCCACTGTCTGTATCCACCTCATTAGCCAATGTCTGAGGCTGAACCAGACAGTTTACTACCTCTATGTGCTATTTATAACTGAGCAGAGTTCATCGCCATGTTTTCTCCATCACTTAACCTGCCTACTGCCACTTCTGTAATATCACCCGTCTCCACCTCTGTCTCAAAACATCTCCTGCATAAACCCTCAGCCGTGCCTTTGTTAAATCCACACTAGACTATACCAATTCTCTCCTGGTCACCCTTCCAGTTATAATCCTCCATAAACCACAGCCCATCCGGAACTCAGCTGTCTGTATCCTAACTCACATCAAATCCTGATCACCCATCACCCCTGTGCTCACTGACCTACATTGGCTCCCAGTCTGGCAGCACCTTAATTTAAATATTCTCATTCTTGCGTTTGAATCCCTCCATGGCCTCACCCCTCCAATTAGTCCCATTCCCCTGTCCATATCCCATATTCTTGAAAATCATATCAGAATTGGACACAATTCTCCAGCTGGGACCAAACCAATGATGTGTAAAAATCAGCATTTCCTCCTGAGTTTTATTACTCTGTGCCTCTCTCTAACACCAAGGACACTACATGTTACCTTCAATGATCTGTGTGTGTGCAGCGCAGGTCTCACTAATCCTGCACCCACTTTATAATGGTACCATTTAGTTTATATTGTTTCTCCTCATACGTCCTCACCAAATGTCTCACTTCACACTTCACTGTGTTAAATTACATCTGCCATGTTCCTGCCCATTTTACCAGTCAGTCTCTGTCCTCCTGAAGTCTGTTACTATCCTTCACACTGTTTATTAACATTTCTGAGTTTCCTGCCATCTGAAAACTTTGACATTATCCCCTCTGTACACAAGCCCATTGTATTAACTTACAGCAACTGTGATCCCAACAGTGACCCTGGGGAATCCCACTGTGTACTTCCCTCCAGACTGAACAACAACCATTCTCCACTACTCTCTGTTTTCTGTCACTTAGCTAATTTCCTGCATGCTGGCATTGAATATAAAAAAGAGCTGCATTTCTATAGCGCCTTTCATGACCACTGGACGTCACAAAGCATCTTACTCCCAACTGGTACTTTTTAAAGTGTGGTCACTCTTGTAATCAATGAAGGAGAGCAAGCTCCCACAAGCAGCAATGTGATAATAATCAGTCCTGTTTTTGTGATGTTGATTGAATGATAAATATTGACCAGGACACAGGGAATAATTCCCTTACTCTGCTTCTAAATAGTACGATGGGATATTTAACATCCACCTGAGAGGAGAGACGGGGCCTTGGTTTAACGTTTCATTCAAAAGATGGTGCATCTGGCAGTGCAATACTCACTCGGTACTGCACTGCAGTGTCAGCCTTGATTCTTGTGATCAAGTCCTGCAGTGACACTTGATCCTAGAAGCTTGTGACTGAAAGGGGAGAGAGCTGCAAACTGAGCCACGGCTGGCATTGGTCCTTTAATCCCATATGTTTCTAATTTGGTAACACAGCTGTTATGTGGTACATTATCAAACACCTGGTGAAAGGATAGGAGTATTGGGAAAGTACAGGCAGGAACAATCAAAGAATTATAGAATAGCATTGCACTGAAGGAGGCCATTTGGTCCATCAAGTCTGTGCTGTCACCTTTGCAGAGCTTCCAGTTAGTCCCACACCCTGGCTCTTTCCCAGATTCTTCCATTTTTTTCGCCTTAAGATATCTATCCAATTGCCGTTTGGAATCTACTATTGAATCTGTATCCTTCAGCCTATCAGGCAATACATTGCAAATCCTAAACACCCATTGCATAAAAAAATCCCTGTGTCACCTCTGCTTCTTGTTTCCAATCACCGTAAATCTGTGTCCTCTGGTTAATGGCCCCTCGCACATTGGAAACAATTTCATTTTATTTAATTTATCTAAACTCCACATAATCTTAAACATTTCGATCAGATCTCCTTTTAAATTTCCCTACTCTAAGGTGAACCATCCCAGCTACATAACTGTAATCCCCCATCCCTGGAACAGTTCCAGTAAAACTTTTTTATCCCCTCTCCAAAGGTTTCATGTGCTACCTAAAGTGGGTTTCCCAGTATTGGACACAATATTCCAGGTGGAGATGAACTAGTCTTTTCTATAGGTTTAATATAACATCCTATTCTACTCTGTGTCTCTATTAATAAAGCCTAAGTATCTATTTGCTTTGTTAACTGTTTGTTAACCTGTTCAGCTAACTTCAAAGATTGCACACAAACACCCCAGGTCTCTCTTTTATTCTCACCACTTGTAAAGTGGAACCATTTAGCTTATATTATCTCTCCTCATGCATCCGCATGCAGCTCACCATCACCTTCGCAAGGGCAATTATGGATGGACAATAAATGCTGGTCTAGTCAGCGACGCCCACATCCCATGATCAAATAATATAGTAAAATATTCCCACAACGTACCACCTCACACATCTACCATGTCAATTAAATGTTAGGAAGACTGAAGCCAATGTTTTCAAACCCCACATCAAACGTTCCCTAGCTACATACTCCATCCATCTCCTTGACAACTGTCTGAGACTAAACCAAACTGTTCACAAACTGCTGTCATAGTTGACCCTGCGATGATATTCCTGTCAAATATTCACGCTGTCACTAAAATTGACTATTTCCACCTCTGTATCATCACACAACGTTGCCCCTCTCTCAGCTGTTCTGCTGATGAAACACTTCCCCTTGCCTGTGTTACCTGTAGACTTGACTATTCCAGCACACTCCTGGCTGGTCTCCCACATTCTACCCTCTATAAACTTGAGGTGATCCAAAACAGTGCTGTCCATGTCCTAACTCACACCAAGTCCTGTTTACCCATCACACCCTGTACTCACTGACCTACATTGGATCCTGGTCAGTAACACCTCAATTTTAAAACTCTTAGCCTTCTTTTCTAATCCCTCATTGCCTCACAGCTCCCTATATCAGCACACATCTAATTCTGGCCTCTTGAGCATCCCCCATTTTAATTACTCTGCCATTGGTAGCCGTGCCTTTAGCTGCCGAGGCCCTAAGCTCTGGAAGCGAAGAGCAGAACTTCTTCAAGGTAGGCATTCCTGGAGGAGAAGTGGCAGTGAATTAAACACTAAAATAAAAACAAAATACTGCCGATACTGGAACTCTGAAATGGGAACACAAAGTGTTGGAAATACTTAGCAAGTCTGGAAGCAACTGTGTAGAGAGAAACAGAGTTAATGTTTCAGATCTGTGACCCTTCATCGGAACTGGTAAACGTTACAAATGTGACAGTCTGTCATTTAATCTCTCCCCTCTCCGTCCCATGACTGTCCTTCCTTCTTCGTCTTCTTCCCCTTCTCCTCTTTCACTTGCTCAAAGACTGTTACATTTCTAACGTTTACCAGTTCTGATGAATGGTCACAGATCTGAAACATTAACTCTATTTCTCTCTACACATATGCTGCCAGACTTGCTGAGTATTTCCGGCACTTTCTGTTCTCATCCCTAAGCCCTGGAATTCTCTCCCTAAACTCTAAATGCAGTAAGTTGCACAGAGTCCAGATTTAGGGAGTACGGCTTGTACAGAGTGCTAGATGCAGTAAAGTTAATGAGTGACTGAATTTTGTGTTGATCTCTTTCCAAAATTTAGTTATTTTTTATATTTAGCATTTCCCTTAATTTTAATCTGCACTTGTAGTTTCTTTCACAGTCTGTTAGTGACAGCTGGACAGTTAATTGATGATCATGGAATAGGAGGGTAGGACAGCTTGGATAATACATAAACTGGCTTAATGAAAGATAACAGTGAGTTGTGGTAAATAGTTGTTTTTCAGACTGGAGGAAGGTAGACAGTGATGTTCCCCAAGGGTCAGTGCTAGGACCACTGCTTTTTTATGATATGTATAAATAATTTGGAGATTGGCACAGAGCAATATTTCAAAATTTGCTGATAATGACAAACTTGGAGGCGCAGCAGACAGTGAGGTTGATACCGATCAATGTAACAGGACATAGATAAACTAGCAGAACGAGCAGCCAAGCGGCAGATGGAATTTAATATAGACAAGTGTGAGGTGATACATTTTATCAGAAGTAACAGGTTGAGGCAGTATACACTTAATGGCACAGTTCTCAAGAGTGTGGTACAGTTCTCAAGAGTGTGCAGAGACAGAAGGACATAGGTTTCATGTACATAGATACTTAAAGGTGGCAGGACATATTGAGAGAGTCGTTCGTAAAGCACATGAGATCTTTGGATTCGTAAATAGAGGTAGTGAGTACAGAAGAAGTAAAGTTATGCTGAAAATTTATAAAGCTCTCGTTATGCCCCAACTGGAGTACTGCATCCAGTTCTGTTCACCACACTTTAGGAAGGATCTGAGGGTCCTTGACAGGGTGTTGAGGAGATTTTCCAGAATGGTTCCAGTGATGGAGGATTTCAGCTACAAGGTTAGTTTGGAAAAGCTGGGATTGTTTTCCATGGAGTACAGGAGATTAAGAGGAGATTTGATAGAGGTATATAAGATGGTAACATGTTTGGATAATGTAGACAGGAAAATATGTTCCCATGAGTTAATGGTGCAAGGACTAGAGTTCAGGTTGTGGACAAGTGATACGGAGGATGTGAGGTACAACATTTTTACACAGCGAGTGGGAAAGGCCTGGAAATCACTGCCTACGAGGGTGGTGGAAACAGAGATGGTGAATGATTTCAGAAGGATATTGGGTGAACAATTGAGGGAAATAAACTTGCAGGAACATGGAGACAGAGCTGGGGAATGAGACTGACTGGATTTATCTACAAAGAGCTGGCATGGACTCGATGGGCCGAATGGTCTCATTCCCTGCTGAAATGACCACGACTCTCTGACAGCGGAATACTATTCTTACTGCTTTCCTGTAATGGGAAAGTTTATAATGGACTGGGCAGTATCACCCTGTTGAACCCCGTGATGTAAGTGAAATGTTTGATGCCCCAGAATGTGGTTAATAAATGTCCTTCACAAACTGAGTAAATCAGTTCAGACCCACACACAATTCTGGATCATTCACAATAGGGAGTCGTTTCTCCTGGTTTTCTCTACATAGGTCAGCAGTCAGCCTTTTCACTGTGTCCCCCAACTCCATGTGGAAAGTATTGTCAGGGTTAGGTGAGATGAGACACGTTGTGGGACAGATTTCTTCAATTGTATTACTGCTTCCATGATCTCTTCAGTCCAACTGGGTTAAACCTGGTCATCACCATCATTAGGTAGTCCATAAAGAGGAGGCACAGTCTCTGCAAATCGAGGGATGAGGGTCCACTGATACCCTATCAGCCTGAGGATAGGACACAGGGCAGTCTTTGAGATGGACAGGGGTAGACACTGGATGAGGGTCCACTGATACCCCACCAGTCTGAGGTTAGGACACAGGGCAGTCTTTGAGATGGACAGGGGTAGACACTGGATGAGGGTCCGCTGATACCCCACCAGCCTGAGGATAGGACACAGGGCAGTCTTTGAGGTGGACAGGGGTAGACACTGGATGAGGGTCCATTGATACCCCACCAGCCTGAGGATAGGACACAGGGCAGTCTTTGAGATGGACAGGGGTAGACACTGGATGGGGGTCCATTGATACCCCACCAGCCTGAGGATAGGACACAGGGCAGTCTTTGAGGTGGACAGGTGTAGACACTGGATGGTCTCAGCTTTTGCTGAAACCCTCATCCATGCCTTTGTTACCTCAAGACTTGACTATTCTAACACACTCCTGGCTGCTCTCCCACATTCTACTCTCTGTAACCTTGTGGTCATCCAAAACTCTGCTACATTCTTCTAATTTACACCAAATTCTGTTCACCCAACATCCCTGTGCTCACTGGCCTACATTGTCTCTTAGTCCAGTAACACCTCAATTTTAATATTCCCACTCGTATGATCAAATCCCTCCATGGCCTCACCCCTCTGATTATCCCAATCCCCTGTCCATTTCCAATATTCCTGAAACTGACCACACATTTCATCTCTCCAGCTCCACTGGTGCTGTGGAAGTTTGGATCCATAACATGGTGTGAGCTGCACTGCCGGTCACATCCAGTACATTGTACAGGACACCCAGGCTGGCCGGGGTGCTAGCGTGGGAGTAACGTGTGTGTGTGTCTGTAGCATGAGGAGGGGTCTGAATATGGTGTCAATCAGCCATTCCGGCAGCTTTGATATACGTCTTTCAAACTTGGTCTGTGCTTATCCACTGACTGCCTGTGTCAGTCTCTCTCAGCTGAACATACATTCAGCAGCACAAGGAACCCCCTCCAGTGCTATTGAAAATGACCAGGCATCCAGCTTAAAGGTGAGGGGCTTTTGACTTACTTCTGCTATTATAAAGTTGGTGGAGGTGCTGTGGATGGTTTTCTGGAGGCTGTGTTGTGAGCTGCTGCAAACAGTCAGGGAGGACAGAGGATTTGGTGACCCAACTCTGTACGAGGTTTGGGGACTGTAGTTACAGTGTCTCACGAGATGCTTCTCTCTTTGTGTTGGGAATTCCTGGACGGGGTAGATCTTATAATCCGTGTTAAGGAGGGAGACCAGACGCCAGTTCGTAAGCAAGCAGAGATCACCCCTCTTCAGCAACAGGATGACAACCACCCTGTGCCACGAGAGGGGCACCTCACGGGTCGCCAGGCTTTCCCCCAGGACCCGCATGTATTTGTCCCCCAGGACGTCCAGGAACACGCTGCCAAACTCCACGGTCAGCTCATCCTGCCACAGCGATTTGCTCCTTGAGAAATGGTGGAGGGCACCGTACAGCTCCGCCAATGTGAGCGGAGACTCCAATCCTTTGGCAGCCTCTGGGCTGACCTTCAGCAGGTCCTCCTATAAAACTCTGCACGTGTCCTCGCTGGAGGGGTTCAGAGAAAACAACACACTGTAATAGGTACGGTCCAGGAAGCCCATTCCCTCCGGATCCGTGATGGAGGATCCGTCATCTGCCAGCAGCTCAATGAGCTGCTTATGGACCCCCGGCCATTTTTCCAGTGAGTAGAAGAAGCAGGAAATCTTCCAGTCCAAATCTTCCAGGATCTGGAACTGCGACCTTAAATATGCGCCTCGGGACGATATGAATTGCAGGTCCCTCAGCGCGCCCTTCTTCTCTTTGCACACCTGTCACAGCGTGGGGTCTGTGATGGCCTGATTGAGATGGGACTCCAAGTCGCGCACCTCCCTCTCTAGGCGCCATTCTCGGTTTCCCGCCTCTTGGTCGACCCCTTTGCTTACTTATGACAGAAGGCATGGATGTGAGGATTGCCACATCCCGCCATAGACTCAGGGAGAGGACGCCCCCCTGCTTCCTTCTCCAGCCGGCCCAGATCGACGGACTGAGTCATGGAATCGCTCGTCCTCCAGCAGCCAGTTGTAAAAAGTGCCAGTACACGGTACCCTCCCGTGTGCAGAGTGGAGTTAACTCCGCCCACACCAGGTGGTAGTCTGAGCACGGCACCAGCCACATGAAGGCCACCAAGATGCAGGAGGCGTATGCCTGTGAAATGTAGAGTCGGTCAATTCGGAACTCTCCTCCTGAGGCCTCCTGATGAGGGCACTGGAGTTGGGATGGAGATTCCACCAGGCGACCACCAAGTCGAGGGAGTTGATCCATCAAGTCACCCTGCCACTCCAGGAGCCAGGTAGCATCGTCTCCCAATGTGGGTTTCCTGCAGAAAGCTCATCGCATATCTCCCTTCCCTGAGGACTGTGAGATTGTGAAAACGGCTGAGAGACGCCCCCTGCTCCTGTTGATGTTGAGTCTGGCTATGGATATCTTCATGTCAAAAATACCACCATCCTGTCACCAATACCTTACTGTGAGGAGAGAGTGGAACTGCTCATCGCCTTCCACTCCCCCAGCAATCCAGAGAGGACACACTGAACAGACATCGCACGATCTTTTTCACATTTACCACCCACCTTGAGAGCAAGACGGACAGACCTGATGATCAGCGCCAGCTCCACACACTGGTCAAGGGCCAGCTGAACTTTATTGTGACAATCCCTGCAAGCAGCAATGAAGTCCCGGAGTTCTGCAATGGGCATGAGATGAGACTCGGTAGGAGGCATGAGGGAGTCCACCACCTCAATGGCAATGGATTCAAGGTCGTCCTCCGTGCCCCACACCGAGTCCCCATCCTCCTCCGTGCCGTCACCGCCCATGGCCTACACATCCACCACACTCTGTGGAGTAGAAATCCAGGCCACGACAGCTAGTCTCACCTCCCTCATGATCGAACCCGCAGGATCGATGGTGGAGGAGTCATTCCTAGATTCCTCTGGGGAAACTAGGAATATGAGTGCCTGTGGTTCAGGACACCCTCTCCCCCTCCGTCCCCGGGCTTGTGATCAGCCTAGGGGGAGGCAGTTGTTTCTTGACTCTGGAAATCCAGCCGGAGCGGGACCCGAGGTGGAGAGAGGAGGCCATCTCCCACCCTGCCAGCGCCACAATACCAGCAGACAGAGCACTGTTAACATTATTCAAATCAACCTCCAGGGCGGATCCATCCTGGATGGCAGGAACAGGTGGCCGAGAGCGTTGACCCTCACAGGTCTCAGCCCCACCCAGGACACCGGACCCAGTGGGAGATGGAATGTTTTCTCCTGGTGGATCCACAGTCTCCCCCATCAGGGGAGGGGCCCTTCACCACTCCCCCCCCCCCCTCAACCTCGCGTGTTGTGAAAGGTACAGAGGCTTCTGTACCCACTCCATTTTGTGGGATAAAAAGCTGCAACTTAGGCCTCGAGCTCCAATGGTACTGGTAGCGCGGGGAGTCCGAGGACCAACCAGGAGACAGACCCTGTTCCTCTCGGCAATCTGCAGTGAAGGGACGCCTCCTTCTCTTATTCATGGAGAGGTGAGGAGGTTCAGAGACCTCGGTCTCATTAGACATCTCTGTTTCTACCTCCAAACCCTCCACTGTGTAGAGGGAGATTTACTCTGGATCTAACCCCGTTTGTTTTAAAGCTGGCCTTTATAGCTCAGGCCCCTTTTGTATTTTTGTCGATGGGTACTTTATTCCCCAGGTCCCCTTTATATAAATTTTAAAATAATTTTATTAAAATAGATAAATAAACCAAATGCTCAAATTAAAATGCCATTCTCGGCATTACTGATGCATCTTTTTTCTTTGTATCCCAGCCCCTGCGGTATCCACCGATGGTGGAAGGCCTCAAGTGTGCCAGATTCTGAATAGATCCCGGTTAAACACAGGAACTCCAGTCCGTGTCATCCACACCCATAGCGGCAGGAGGTGGAAAGAGGGTTTTCAAGGTTTTTACCTACAGGAACAATCAAAGTGCCAGAGCTCACATTTCCTCTGTCCCTGAGTGTCATTACTCATTATGCCCCCTGGAGGAACACCTCTCTCTCTCTCACTCACTCACTCACTCCCTCTCTCACTCTCTCTCTCTCTCTCTCTCTCTCTCTCTCTTTCTCTCTGTCTCCTTCCCAGCAGAAAGCAATTGCTATTTAACACTCCAACATCCATGTTATCAAAACTTTTGTCCTCCCCACTCACACCAGTTTAAAATATAACTATACACACATGTTAAACAACCAACTACATTCAGACAGCATGCAGAACCAGACGTAACTGACCGTAATAGACACTGGCTGAGACAGACAAAGAAATCAAACAGGAAACTTTCAAATACAAAAACAGACCCACTTACTCAAACACAAGCTTTTCCTCCTGTTCTCCTCAGACATTGTTTCAACCTTACTGTGGCTCCGAAACATTTCCTTTCCTTTTATATCTCAACCTCACAGGTGTCATGGTGGGATTGAGAGTAACAGACTGTTCCATTCTGTGTTGTCACCACATTAACGGGACAGACTGCCGAGGAGGTTACCTTAACGGGACAGATTGGTAAACGTTCTCCCGCTCCAACATTGTCCACCTCTGAGGCCTCCTGCTCCGTTTTAGTACCACCTGTGTGATACTCTGCTTTTTGTGACGGCTGCTACACCCGCCTGGGAGCTGCTTTCCCTCTGGGTTTGCAATCACTGAAAGTTGGACCTGCACTGTGCATGCTCTGTCTTCCGGTGGGGTCACTCCTGTAACTCCCTAAGGACACCTCTAGATTCCTCTAACTTCTGGGTCACTGGACATTATCCTGTGTGACAGTAACAATATGTTTCTCTGCTAACTCTAACTGCTGCTGAACTGCACAAGCCTGTACTGCATTAAGTGTCTGTTGTTGTATAGTGACAGTAAAGTACAGTAGCTTATTGTGTAACTCATGTAGCTGTGTCTGCTGCTGCTGCTGGGTCTGTTCACTTTGAGCTACCATTTCTCTCACCTGTGACTCGATCACTTCCTCATCGCACTGTGCACGGTGTGATGCTGCACATGGAGTCAGATTTAAAGCCTTTTCACCCTTCTGATGTTTAGCCAAGAGGTGTGCCTGGATAAACTTCACTATATTTTAAAAGGAACGTGTGCATGCTTCCATAGACGGTCTCCTAACAGGGACTGGATACTGTCCATATTACACTTAGTGCTTAACTCTTCCTCATATGTTTCCCAGAGACCCTTCTTCCCATTGTCTTTTTGTGACATAATGTGCATTTAAAGAGACATCACTGGGTCAGTATAATCTGCCATCCCTCAAAAGAGTTTATCCCTGCAAGAGTTTTCACTGGTCAAACGAATATTCTTATGTTTGCAAAACTTTGCTACAACAGCCTCGGTTTGCATAGTAGTCAAAGTCCCGGGTTTCAGCACCACTTGTAAGATCTGGGGTTTGATTTAATGTAATTGTCAGACTTAGGTCATTTACAATGACTGTCTATGTTGGGAGATCAGATCTAAAAGGGACTTGCAGCTCAGACTAGCTATCAAACTACATGGATACAAGGCTGCTTTCACAAGCTTCACAGACTGAATGAAGTTCTGCACAATAAGCAGAACATGGTGATACTGAGCAAAGGGAAGTGGTCAGCAGTTGTGTTCACAATGGAACACCCGGTCCTCAACCTCCGGTTATCTGTGGAACCTTGTCTCTTCATTGGAGTCTATCTTCTGTCTTCTTCTTGATGATGATGTGCGCTTTTGGGGTCTTACAAGCTCTTAATTTATACACATTTCCCAGCTTGGTTCTGTTCCATATTAGGTAAAAGGCCATTTCTGTTCATTCGATTGGTCAGTCATTAACTAACTACCCTTCCATGATGGTACTTTGAGCCCGGTTTAAGTCATTGTCTTTATTGTTCAGTGGGGAATGGGGGGGGGGAGGGGCCTCTAGATTCCAGCTGCCTTGACTCTATGAATTCCTTTACAATGTCTTGTTTTGAAATGCAAATAAACTAGAAATTCTCGAAGTAACAGTTTGTAAGACGACAGGAATGTAAGGGATTGGGTTGTTTAATTGTCCTGTGGTTCAAAATGTGTATGTGACCAGGAAGGAAATCTGCTATTTTTTGTTCTGATAACAATCCTGAGGCATCTGTAACATCCACAAGGGGTGATGAAATTACTGAAGGAAATGTAAACACATGCTCACCAGCAAGGCAGTATCTCATATCATAGTCTGAACAAAGAATTAGACATCTCATTGGACAACTGTAGCCTACGGTGGATTTTGATAGGACAGTGTGAACTTGTCAGTGAAACATTCAGCCCACCTTGATATGAAAGGTGTAAAAATCATTGGAAATCGTGATTCAGTGATAAGGTCGCGGAGATTGGTCAGCGACAGAACGATTAGCTGGGAGGGAAATGCTCACTGGGTTATCATGTATGCATGACTCTTTGCAACATATTATTGACTAATGGGTGTATTGTTCACCGGTACATTGTGAATGGGTATTTTGTATAATTGTTAACTAGTAGTATTCCTACTGAATCTAGTAGAGTCATTGGTGTTTAATTTAAACTTTGAATGCTGTCTCATTCTTTCTTGTAATTCTCATGTTTGAAACATAGAGTAACCAATCAAAAAGTTGACAGTTTATAAACAACATTTGTTTATATATGTGGACATGAGGCTTCACATTATCATTGCCAGGAATGTAGACACAAAGACCTGTGTCCAGAGTTATGTCCGAGACAGTTTATAAACAACATTTGTTTATATATGTGGACATGAGGCTTCACATTATCATTGTCAGGAATGTAGACACAAAGACCTGTGTCCAGAGTTATGTCCTAGACAGTTTATAAACAACATTTGTTTATATATGTGGACATGAGGCTTCACATTATCATTGCCAGGAATGTAGACACAAAGACCTGTGTCCAGAGTTATGTCCTAGACAGTTTATAAACAACATTTGTTTATATATGTGGACATGAGGCTTCACATTATCATTGTCAGGAATGTAGGCACAAAGACCTGTGTCCAGAGTTATGTCCTAGACAGTTTATAAACAACATTTGTTTATATATGTGGACATGAGGCTTCACATTATCATTGTCAGGAATGTAGACACAAAGACCTGTGTCCAGAGTTATGTCCTAGACAGTTTATAAACAACATTTGTTTATATATGTGGACATGAGGCTTCACATTGTCATTGCCAGGAATGTAGACACAAAGACCTGTGTCCAGAGTTATGTCCTAGACAGTTTATAAACAACATTTGTTTATATATGTGGACATGAGGCTTCACATTATCATTGTCAGGAATGTAGACACAAAGACCTGTGTCCAGAGTTATATCCTAGACAGTTTATAAACAACATTTGTTTATATATGTGGACATGAGGCTTCACATTATCATTGCCAGGAATGTAGGCACAAATACCTGTGTCCAGAGTTATGTCCGAGACAGTTTATAAACAACATTTGTTTATATATGTGGACATGAGGCTTCACATTATCATTGTCAGGAATGTAGACACAAAGACCTGTGTCCAGAGTTATGTCCGAGACAGTTTATAAACAACATTTGTTTATATATGTGGACAAGCGGCTTCACATTATCATTGTCAGGAATGTAGACACAAAGACCTGTGTCCAGAGTTATGTCCTAGACAGTTTATAAACAACATTTGTTTATCTTTGTGGACATGAGGCTTCACATTATCATTGTCAGGAATGTAGACACAAAGACCTATGTCCAGAGTTATGTCCGAGACAGTTTATAAACAACATTTGTTTATATATGTGGACATGAGGCTTCACATTATCATTGCCAGGAATGTAGACACAAAGACCTGTGTCCAGAGTTATGTCCGAGACAGTTTATAAACAACATTTGTTTATATATGTGGACATGAGGCTTCACATTATCATTGTCAGGAATGTAGACACAAAGACCTGTGTCCAGAGTTATGTCCGAGACAGTTTATAAACAACATTTGTTTATATATGTGGACATGAGGCTTCACATTATCATTGCCAGGAATGTAGACACAAAGACCTGTGTCCAGAGTTATGTCCGAGACAGTTTATGAACAACATTTGTTTATATATGTGGACATGAGGCTTCACATTATCATTGCCAGGAATGTAGACACAAAGACCTGTGTCCAGAGTTATGTCCTAGACAGTTTATGAACAACATTTGTTTATATATGTGGACATGAGGCTTCACATTATCATTGCCAGGAATGTAGGCACAAATACCTGTGTCCAGAGTTATGTCCGAGACAGTTTATAAACAACATTTGTTTATATATGTGGACATGAGGCTTCACATTATCATTGTCAGGAATGTAGACACAAAGACCTGTGTCCAGAGTTATGTCCGAGACAGTTTATAAACAACATTTGTTTATATATGTGGACAAGAGGCTTCACATTATCATTGTCAGTAATGTAGACACAAAGACCTGTGTCCAGAGTTATGTCCTAGACAGTTTATAAACAACATTTGTTTATCTTTGTGGACATGAGGCTTCACATTATCATTGTCAGGAATGTAGACACAAAGACCTGTGTCCAGAGTTATGTCCGAGACAGTTTATAAACAACATTTGTTTATATATGTGGACATGAGGCTTCACATTATCATTGCCAGGAATGTAGACACAAAGACCTGTGTCCAGAGTTATGTCCGAGACAGTTTATAAACAACATTTGTTTATATATGTGGACATGAGGCTTCACATTATCATTGTCAGGAATGTAGACACAAAGACCTGTGTCCAGAGTTATGTCCGAGACAGTTTATAAACAACATTTGTTTATATATGTGGACATGAGGCTTCACATTATCATTGCCAGGAATGTAGACACAAAGACCTGTGTCCAGAGTTATGTCCTAGACAGTTTATGAACAACATTTATTTATATATGTGGACATGAGGCTTCACATTATCATTGCCAGGAATGTAGACACAAAGACCTGTGTCCAGAGTTATGTCCGAGACAGTTTATGAACAACATTTGTTTATATATGTGGACATGAGGCTTCACATTATCATTGCCAGGAATGTAGACACAAAGACCTGTGTCCAGAGTTATGTCCTAGACAGTTTATGAACAACATTTGTTTATATATGTGGACATGAGGCTTCACATTATCATTGTCAGGAATGTAGACACAAAGACCTGTGTCCAGAGTTATGTCCTAGACAGTTTATAAACAACATTTGTTTATATATGTGGACATGAGGCTTCACATTATCATTGTCAGGAATGTAGACACAAAGACCTGTGTCCAGAGTTATGTCCGAGACAGTTTATAAACAACATTTGTTTATATATGTGGACATGAGGCTTCACATTATCATTGCCAGGAATGTAGACACAAAGACCTGTGTCCAGAGTTATGTCCGAGACAGTTTATGAACAACATTTGTTTATATATGTGGACATGAGGCTTCACATTATCATTGCCAGGAATGTAGACACAAAGACCTGTGTCCAGAGTTATGTCCTAGACAGTTTATGAACAACATTTGTTTATATATGTGGACATGAGGCTTCACATTATCATTGCCAGGAATGTAGGCACAAATACCTGTGTCCAGAGTTATGTCCGAGACAGTTTATAAACAACATTTGTTTATATATGTGGACATGAGGCTTCACATTATCATTGTCAGGAATGCAGACACAAAGACCTGTGTCCAGAGTTATGTCCGAGACAGTTTATAAACAACATTTGTTTATATATGTGGACAAGAGGCTTCACATTATCATTGTCAGTAATGTAGACACAAAGACCTGTGTCCAGAGTTATGTCCTAGACAGTTTATAAACAACATTTGTTTATCTTTGTGGACATGAGGCTTCACATTATCATTGTCAGGAATGTAGACACAAAGACCTGTGTCCAGAGTTATGTCCGAGACAGTTTATAAACAACATTTGTTTATATATGTGGACATGAGGCTTCACATTATCATTGCCAGGAATGTAGACACAAAGACCTGTGTCCAGAGTTATGTCCGAGACAGTTTATAAACAACATTTGTTTATATATGTGGACATGAGGCTTCACATTATCATTGTCAGGAATGTAGACACAAAGACCTGTGTCCAGAGTTATGTCCGAGACAGTTTATAAACAACATTTGTTTATATATGTGGACATGAGGCTTCACATTATCATTGCCAGGAATGTAGACACAAAGACCTGTGTCCAGAGTTATGTCCTAGACAGTTTATGAACAACATTTATTTATATATGTGGACATGAGGCTTCACATTATCATTGCCAGGAATGTAGACACAAAGACCTGTGTCCAGAGTTATGTCCGAGACAGTTTATGAACAACATTTGTTTATATATGTGGACATGAGGCTTCACATTATCATTGCCAGGAATGTAGACACAAAGACCTGTGTCCAGAGTTATGTCCTAGACAGTTTATGAACAACATTTGTTTATATATGTGGACATGAGGCTTCACATTATCATTGTCAGGAATGTAGACACAAAGACCTGTGTCCAGAGTTATGTCCTAGACAGTTTATAAACAACATTTGTTTATATATGTGGACATGAGGCTTCACATTATCATTGTCAGGAATGTAGACACAAAGACCTGTGTCCAGAGTTATGTCCTAGACAGTTTATAAACAACATTTGTTTATATATGTGGACATGAGGCTTCACATTATCATTGCCAGGAATGTAGACACAAAGACCTGTGTCCAGAGTTATGTCCTAGACAGTTTATAAACAACATTTGTTTATATATGTGGACATGAGGCTTCACATTATCATTGTCAGGAATGTAGACACAAAGACCTGTGTCCAGAGTTATGTCCTAGACAGTTTATGAACAACATTTGTTTATATATGTGGACATGAGGCTTCACATTATCATTGTCAGGAATGTCGACACAAAGACCTGTGTCCAGAGTTATGTCCGAGACAGTTTATAAACAACATTTGTTTATATATGTGGACATGAGGCTTCACATTATCATTGTCAGGAATGTAGACACAAAGACCTGTGTCCAGAGTTATGTCCTGGACAGTTTATAAACAACATTTGTTTATATATGTGGACATGAGGCTTCACATTATCATTGTCAGGAATGTAGACACAAAGACCTGTGTCCAGAGTTATGTCCTGGACAGTTTATAAACAACATTTGTTTATATATGTGGACATGAGGCTTCACATTATCATTGTCAGGAATGTAGACACAAAGACCTGTGTCCAGAGTTATGTCCTAGACAGTTTATAAACAACATTTGTTTATATATGTGGACATGAGGCTTCACATTATCATTGTCAGGAATGTAGACACAAAGACCTGTGTCCAGAGTAATGTCCTGGACAGTTTATAAACAACATTTGTTTATATATGTGGACATGAGGCTTCACATTATCATTGCCAGGAATGTAGATACAAAGACCTGTGTCCAGAGTTATGTCCGAGACAGTTTATAAACAACATTTGTTTATATATGTGGACATGAGGCTTCACATTATCATTGCCAGGAATGTAGACACAAAGACCTGTGTCCAGAGTTATGTCCGAGACAGTTTATAAACAACATTTGTTTATATATGTGGACATGAGTCTTCACATTATCATTGTCAGGAATGTAGACACAAAGACCTGTGTCCAGAGTTATGTCCTGGACAGTTTATAAACAACATTTGTTTATATATGTGGACATGAGGCTTCACATTATCATTGTCAGGAATGTAGACACAAAGACCTGTGTCCAGAGTTATGTCCGAGACAGTTTATAAACAACATTTGTTTATATATGTGGACATGAGGCTTCACATTATCATTGTCAGGAATGTAGACACAAAGACCTGTGTCCAGAGTTATGTCCGAGACAGTTTATAAACAACATTTGTTTATATATGTGGACATGAGGCTTCACATTATCATTGTCAGGAATGTAGACACAAAGACCTGTGTCCAGAGTTATGTCCGAGACAGTTTATAAACAACATTTGTTTATATATGTGGACATGAGGCTTCACATTATCATTGTCAGGAATGTAGACACAAAGACCTGTGTCCAGAGTTATGTCCGAGACAGTATATAAACAACATTTGTTTATCTTTGTGGACATGAGGCTTCACATTATCATTGCCAGAATGTAGACACAAAGACCTGTGTCCAGAGTTATGTCCGAGACAGTTTATAAACAACATTTGTTTATATATGTGGACATGAGGCTTCACAATATCATTGCCAGGAATGTAGACACAAAGACCTGTGTCCAGAGTTATGTCCGAGACAGTTTATAAACAACATTTGTTTATATATGTGGACATGAGGCTTCACATTATCATTGCCAGGAATGTAGACACAAAGACCTGTGTCCAGAGTTATGTCCGAGACAGTTTATAAACAACATTTGTTTATATATGTGGACATGAGGCTTCACATTATCATTGTCAGGAATGTAGACACAAAGACCTGTGTCCAGAGTTATGTCCTAGACAGTTTATAAACAACATTTGTTTATATATGTGGACATGAGGCTTCACATTATCATTGTCAGGAATGTAGACACAAAGACCTGTGTCCAGAGTTATGTCCGAGACAGTTTATAAACAACATTTGTTTATATATGTGGACATGAGGCTTCACATTATCATTGCCAGGAATGTAGACACAAAGACCTGTGTCCAGAGTTATGTCCGAGACAGTTTATAAACAACATTTGTTTATATATGTGGACATGAGGCTTCACATTATCATTGTCAGGAATGTAGACACAAATACCTGTGTCCAGAGTTATGTCCGAGACAGTTTATAAACAACATTTGTTTATATATGTGGACATGAGGCTTCACATTATCATTGTCAGGAATGTAGACACAAAGACCTGTGTCCAGAGTTATGTCCTAGACAGTTTATAAACAACATTTGTTTATATATGTGGACATGAGGCTTCACATTATCATTGTCAGGAATGTAGACACAAAGACCTGTGTCCAGAGTTATGTCCTAGACAGTTTATAAACAACATTTGTTTATATATGTGGACATGAGGCTTCACATTATCATTGTCAGGAATGTAGACACAAAGACCTGTGTCCAGAGTTATGTCCTGGACAGTTTATAAACAACATTTGTTTATATATGTGGACATGAGGCTTCACATTATCATTGCCAGGAATGTAGACACAAATACCTGTGTCCAGAGTTATGTCCTAGACAGTTTATAAACAACATTTGTTTATATATGTGGACATGAGGCTTCACATTATCATTGTCAGGAATGTAGACACAAAGACCTGTGTCCAGAGTTATGTCCGATACAGTTTATAAACAACATTTGTTTATATATGTGGACATGAGGCTTCACATTATCATTGTCAGGAATGTAGACACAAAGACCTGTGTCCAGAGTTATGTCCGAGACAGTTTATAAACAACATTTGTTTATATATGTGGACATGAGGCTTCACATTATCATTGCCAGGAATGTAGACACAAAGACCTGTGTCCAGAGTTATGTCCGAGACAGTTTATAAACAACATTTGTTTATATATGTGGACATGAGGCTTCACATTATCATTGTCAGGAATGTAGACACAAAGACCTGTGTCCAGAGTTATGTCCGAGACAGTTTATAAACAACATTTGTTTATATATGTGGACATGAGGCTTCACATTATCATTGTCAGGAATGTAGACACAAAGACCTGTGTCCAGAGTTATGTCCGAGACAGTTTATAAACAACATTTGTTTATATATGTGGACATGAGGCTTCACATTATCATTGTCAGGAATGTAGACACAAAGACCTGTGTCCAGAGTTATGTCCTGGACAGTTTATAAACAACATTTGTTTATATATGTGGACATGAGGCTTCACATTATCATTGTCAGGAATGTAGACACAAAGACCTGTGTCCAGAGTTATGTCCTAGACAGTTTATAAACAACATTTGTTTATATATGTGGACATGAGGCTTCACATTATCATTGCCAGGAATGTAGACACAAAGACCTGTGTCCAGAGTTATGTCCTAGACAGTTTATAAACAACATTTGTTTATATATGTGGACATGAGGCTTCACATTATCATTGTCAGGAATGTAGACACAAAGACCTGTGTCCAGAGTTATGTCCGAGACAGTTTATAAACAACATTTGTTTATATATGTGGACATGAGGCTTCACATTATCATTGCCAGGAATGTAGACACAAAGACCTGTGTCCAGAGTTATGTCCGAGACAGTTTATAAACAACATTTGTTTATATATGTGGACATGAGGCTTCACATTATCATTGCCAGGAATGTAGACACAAATACCTGTGTCCAGAGTTATGTCCGAGACAGTTTATAAACAACATTTGTTTATATATGTGGACATGAGGCTTCACATTATCATTGTCAGGAATGTAGACACAAAGACCTGTGTCCAGAGTTATGTCCTAGACAGTTTATAAACAACATTTGTTTATATATGTGGACATGAGGCTTCACATTATCATTGTCAGGAATGTAGACACAAAGACCTGTGTCCAGAGTTATGTCCTAGACAGTTTATAAACAACATTTGTTTATATATGTGGACATGAGGCTTCACATTATCATTGTCAGGAATGTAGACACAAAGACCTGTGTCCAGAGTTATGTCCTGGACAGTTTATAAACAACATTTGTTTATATATGTGGACATGAGGCTTCACATTATCATTGCCAGGAATGTAGACACAAATACCTGTGTCCAGAGTTATGTCCTAGACAGTTTATAAACAACATTTGTTTATATATGTGGACATGAGGCTTCACATTATCATTGTCAGGAATGTAGACACAAAGACCTGTGTCCAGAGTTATGTCCGATACAGTTTATAAACAACATTTGTTTATATATGTGGACATGAGGCTTCACATTATCATTGTCAGGAATGTAGACACAAAGACCTGTGTCCAGAGTTATGTCCGAGACAGTTTATAAACAACATTTGTTTATATATGTGGACATGAGGCTTCACATTATCATTGCCAGGAATGTAGACACAAAGACCTGTGTCCAGAGTTATGTCCGAGACAGTTTATAAACAACATTTGTTTATATATGTGGACATGAGGCTTCACATTATCATTGTCAGGAATGTAGACACAAAGACCTGTGTCCAGAGTTATGTCCGAGACAGTTTATAAACAACATTTGTTTATATATGTGGACATGAGGCTTCACATTATCATTGTCAGGAATGTAGACACAAAGACCTGTGTCCAGAGTTATGTCCGAGACAGTTTATAAACAACATTTGTTTATATATGTGGACATGAGGCTTCACATTATCATTGTCAGGAATGTAGACACAAAGACCTGTGTCCAGAGTTATGTCCTGGACAGTTTATAAACAACATTTGTTTATATATGTGGACATGAGGCTTCACATTATCATTGTCAGGAATGTAGACACAAAGACCTGTGTCCAGAGTTATGTCCTAGACAGTTTATAAACAACATTTGTTTATATATGTGGACATGAGGCTTCACATTATCATTGCCAGGAATGTAGACACAAAGACCTGTGTCCAGAGTTATGTCCTAGACAGTTTATAAACAACATTTGTTTATATATGTGGACATGAGGCTTCACATTATCATTGTCAGGAATGTAGACACAAAGACCTGTGTCCAGAGTTATGTCCGAGACAGTTTATAAACAACATTTGTTTATATATGTGGACATGAGGCTTCACATTATCATTGCCAGGAATGTAGACACAAAGACCTGTGTCCAGAGTTATGTCCGAGACAGTTTATAAACAACATTTGTTTATATATGAGAACAAGAGGCTTCACATTATCATTGTCAGGAATGTAGACACAAAGACCTGTGTCCAGAGTTATGTCCGAGACAGTTTATAAACAACATTTGTTTATATATTTGGACATGAGGCTTCACATTATCATTGTCAGGAATGTAGACACAAAGACCTGTGTCCAGAGTTATGTCCTGGACAGTTTATAAACAACATTTGTTTATATATGTGGACATGAGGCTTCACATTATCATTGTCAGGAATGTAGACACAAAGACCTGTGTCCAGAGTTATGTCCGAGACAGCTTATAAACAACATTTGTTTATATATGTGGACATGAGGCTTCACATTATCATTGTCAGGAATGTAGACACAAATACCTGTGTCCAGAGTTATGTCCGAGACAGTTTATAAACAACATTTGTTTATATATGTGGACATGAGGCTTCACATTATCATTGTCAGGAATGTAGACACAAAGACCTGTGTCCAGAGTTATGTCCTAGACAGTTTATAAACAACATTTGTTTATATATGTGGACATGAGGCTTCACATTATCATTGTCAGGAATGTAGACACAAAGACCTGTGTCCAGAGTTATGTCCTAGACAGTTTATAAACAACATTTGTTTATATATGTGGACATGAGGCTTCACATTATCATTGTCAGGAATGTAGACACAAAGACCTGTGTCCAGAGTTATGTCCTGGACAGTTTATAAACAACATTTGTTTATATATGTGGACATGAGGCTTCACATTATCATTGCCAGGAATGTAGACACAAATACCTGTGTCCAGAGTTATGTCCTAGACAGTTTATAAACAACATTTGTTTATATATGTGGACATGAGGCTTCACATTATCATTGTCAGGAATGTAGACACAAAGACCTCTGTCCAGAGTTATGTCCTGGACAGTTTATAAACAACGTTTGTTTATATATGTGGACATGAGGCTTCACATTATCATTGCCAGGAATGTAGGCACAAAGACCTGTGTCCAGAGTTCTGTCCTGGACAGTTTATAAACAACATTTGTTTATATATGTGGACATGAGGCTTCACATTATCATTGTCAGGAATGTAGACACAAAGACCTCTGTCCAGAGTTATGTCCTGGACAGTTTATAAACAACATTTGTTTATATATGTGGACATGAGGCTTCACATTATCATTGCCAGGAATGTAGGCACAAAGACCTGTGTCAAGAGTTATGTCCTGGACAGTTTATAAACAAATGTTGTTTATATATGTGGACATGAGGCTTCACATTATCATTGCCAGGAATGTAGGCACAAAGACCTGTGTCCAGAGTTATGTCCTGGACAGTTTATAAACAACATTTGTTTATATATGTGGACATGAGGCTTCACATTATCATTGCCAGGAATGTAGACACAAAGACCTGTGTCCAGAGTTATGTCCTGGACAGTTTATAAACAACATTTGTTTATATATGTGGACATGAGACTTCACATTATCATTGTCAGGAATGTAGACACAAAGACCTGTGTCCAGAGTTATGTCCTGGACAGTTTATAAACAACATTTGTTTATATATGTGGACATGAGGCTTCACATTATCATTGTCAGGAATGTAGACACAAAGATCTGTGTCCAGAGTTATGTCCGAGACAGTTTATAAACAACATTTGTTTATATATGAGGACATGAGGCTTCCCATTATCATTGTCAGGAATGTAGACACAAAGACCTGTGTCCAGAGTTATGTCCGAGACAGTTTATAAACAACATTTGTTTATATATGTGGACATGAGGCTTCACATTATCATTGTCAGGAATGTAGACACAAAGACCTGTGTCCAGAGTTATGTCCTAGACAGTTTATAAACAACATTTGTTTATATATGTGGACATGAGGCTTCACATTATCATTGTCAGGAATGTAGACACAAATACCTGTGTCCAGAGTTATGTCCGAGACAGTTTATAAACAACATTTGTTTATATATGTGGACATGAGGCTTCACATTATCATTGTCAGGAATGTAGACACAAATACCTGTGTCCAGAGTTATGTCCGAGACAGTTTATAAACAACATTTGTTTATATATGTGGACATGAGGCTTCACATTATCATTGTCAGGAATGTAGACACAAAGACCTGTGTCCAGAGTTATGTCCGAGACAGTTTATAAACAACATTTGTTTATATATGTGGACATGAGGCTTCACATTATCATTGCCAGGAATGTAGACACAAATACCTGTGTCCAGAGTTATGTCCTAGACAGTTTATAAACAACATTTGTTTATATATGTGGACATGAGGCTTCACATTATCATTGTCAGGAATGTAGACACAAATACCTGTGTCCAGAGTTATGTCCTAGACAGTTTATAAACAACATTTGTTTATATATGTGGACATGAGGCTTCACATTATCATTGCCAGGAATGTAGACACAAAGACCTGTGTCCAGAGTTATGTCCGAGACAGTTTATAAACAACATTTGTTTATATATGTGGACATGAGGCTTCACATTATCATTGTCAGGAATGTAGACACAAAGACCTGTGTCCAGAGTTATGTCCGAGACAGTTTATAAACAACATTTGTTTATATATGTGGACATGAGGCTTCACATTATCATTGTCAGGAATGTAGACACAAAGACCTGTGTCCAGAGTTATGTCCGAGACAGTTTATAAACAACATTTGTTTATATATGTGGACATGAGGCTTCACATTATCATTGTCAGGAATGTAGACACAAAGACCTGTGTCCAGAGTTATGTCCGAGACAGTTTATAAACAACATTTGTTGAGATATGTGGACATGAGGCTTCACATTATCATTGTCAGGAATGTAGACACAAAGACGTGTGTCCAGAATTATGTCCGAGACAGTTTATAAACAACATTTGTTTATATATGTGGACCTGAGGCTTCACATTATCATTGTCAGGAATGTAGACACAAAGACCTGTGTCCAGAGTTATGTCCTAGACAGTTTATAAACAACATTTGTTTATATATGTGGACATGAGGCTTCACATTATCATTGCCAGAAATGTAGACACAAAGACCTGTGTCCAGAGTTATGTCCCAGACAGTTTATAAACAACATTTGTTTATATATGTGGACATGAGGCTTCACATTATCATTGCCAGGAATGTAGACACAAAGACCTGTGACCAGAGTTATGTCCTAGACAGTTTATAAACAACATTTGTTTATATATGTGGACATGAGGCTTCACATTATCATTGCCAGGAATGTAGACACAAAGACCTCTGTCCAGAGTTATGTCCGAGACAGTTTATAAACAACATTTGTTTATATATGTGGACATGAGGCTTCACATTATCATTGTCAGGAATGTAGACACAAAGACCTGTGTCCAGAGTTATGTCCGAGACAGTTTATAAACAACATTTGTTTATATATGTGGACATGAGGCTTCACATTATCATTGCCAGGAATGTAGACACAAAGACCTGTGTCCAGAGTTATGTCCGAGACAGTTTATAAACAACATTTGTTTATATATGTGGACATGAGGCTTCACATTATCATTGCCAGGAATGTAGACACAAATACCTGTGTCCAGAGTTATGTCCTAGACAGTTTATAAACAACATTTGTTTATATATGTGGACATGAGGCTTCACATTATCATTGCCAGGAATGTAGACACAAAGACCTGTGTCCAGAGTTATGTCCGAGACAGTTTATAAACAACATTTGTTTATATATGTGGACATGAGGCTTCACATTATCATTGTCAGGAATGTAGACACAAAGACCTGTGTCCAGAGTTATGTCCGAGACAGTTTATAAACAACATTTGTTTATATATGTGGACATGAGGCTTCACATTATCATTGTCAGGAATGTAGACACAAAGACCTGTGTCCAGAGTTATGTCCGAGACAGTTTATAAACAACATTTGTTTATATATGTGGACATGAGGCTTCACATTATCATTGTCAGGAATGTAGACACAAAGACCTGTGTCCAGAGTTATGTCCGAGACAGTTTATAAACAACATTTGTTTAGATATGTGGACATGAGGCTTCACATTATCATTGTCAGGAATGTAGACACAAAGACGTGTGTCCAGAATTATGTCCGAGACAGTTTATAAACAACATTTGTTTATATATGTGGACCTGAGGCTTCACATTATCATTGTCAGGAATGTAGACACAAAGACCTGTGTCCAGAGTTATGTCCTAGACAGTTTATAAACAACATTTGTTTATATATGTGGACATGAGGCTTCACATTATCATTGCCAGAAATGTAGACACAAAGACCTGTGTCCAGAGTTATGTCCCAGACAGTTTATAAACAACATTTGTTTATATATGTGGACATGAGGCTTCACATTATCATTGCCAGGAATGTAGACACAAAGACCTGTGACCAGAGTTATGTCCTAGACAGTTTATAAACAACATTTGTTTATATATGTGGACATGAGGCTTCACATTATCATTGCCAGGAATGTAGACACAAAGACCTCTGTCCAGAGTTATGTCCGAGACAGTTTATAAACAACATTTGTTTATATATGTGGACATGAGGCTTCACATTATCATTGTCAGGAATGTAGACACAAAGACCTGTGTCCAGAGTTATGTCCGAGACAGTTTATAAACAACATTTGTTTATATATGTGGACATGAGGCTTCACATTATCATTGCCAGGAATGTAGACACAAAGACCTCTGTCCAGAGTTATGTCCGAGACAGTTTATAAACAACATTTGTTTATATATGTGGACATGAGGCTTCACATTATCATTGTCAGGAATGTAGACACAAAGACCTGTGTCCAGAGTTATGTCCGAGACAGTTTATAAACAACATTTGTTTATATATGTGCACATGAGGCTTCACATTATCATTGTCAGGAATGTAGACACAAATACCTGTGTCCAGAGTTATGTCCTAGACAGTTTATAAACAACATTTGTTTATATATGTGGACATGAGGCTTCACATTATCATTGCCAGGAATGTAGACACAAAGACCTGTGTCCAGAGTTATGTCCGAGACAGTTTATAAACAACATTTGTTTATATATGTGGACATGAGGCTTCACATTATCATTGCCAGGAATGTAGACACAAAGACCTCTGTCCAGAGTTATGTCCGAGACAGTTTATAAACAACATTTGTTTATATATGTGGACATGAGGCTTCACATTATCATTGTCAGGAATGTAGACACAAAGACCTGTGTCCAGAGTTATGTCCGAGACAGTTTATAAACAACATTTGTTTATATATGTGGACATGAGGCTTCACATTATCATTGTTAGGAATGTAGACACAAATACCTGTCTCCAGAGTTATGTCCGAGACAGTTTATAAACAACATTTGTTTATATATGTGGACATGAGGCTTCACATTATCATTGCCAGGAATGTAGACACAAAGACCTGTGTCCAGAGTTATGTCCTGGACAGTTTATAAACAACATTTGTTTATATATGTGGACATGAGGCTTCACATTATCATTGCCAGGAATGTAGACACAAAGACCTGTGTCCAGAGTTATGTCCTAGACAGTTTATAAACAACATTTGTTTATATATGTGGACATGAGGCTTCACATTATCATTTCCAGGAATGTAGACACAAAGACCTGTGTCCAGAGTTATGTACTAGACAGTTTATAAACAACATTTGTTTATATATGTGGACATGAGGCTTCACATTATCATTGTCAGGAATGTAGACACAAAGACCTGTGTCCAGAGTTATGTCCTAGACAGTTTATAAACAACATTTGTTTATATATGTGGACATGAGGCTTCACATTATCATTTCCAGGAATGTAGACACAAAGACCTGTGTCCAGAGTTATGTCCTAGACAGTTTATAAACAACATTTGTTTATATATGTGGACATGAGGCTTCACATTATCATTGCCAGGAATGTAGACACAAATAGCTGTGTCCAGAGTTATGTCCTAGACAGTTTATAAACAACATTTGTTTATATATGTGGACATGAGGCTTCACATTATCATTTCCAGGAATGTAGACACAAAGACCTGTGTCCAGAGTTATGTCCTAGACAGTTTATAAACAACATTTGTTTATATATGTGGACATGAGGCTTCACATTATCATTGTCAGGAATGTAGGCACAAAGACCTGTGTCCAGAGTTATGTCCGAGACAGTTTATAAACAACATTTGTTTATATATGTGGACATGAGGCTTCACATTATCATTGTCAGGAATGTAGACACAAAGACCTGTGTCCAGAGTTATGTCCTAGACAGTTTATAAACAACATTTGTTTATATATGTGGACATGAGGCTTCACATTATCATTGCCAGGAATGTAGACACAAAGACCTGTGTCCAGAGTTATGTCCGAGACAGTTTATAAACAACATTTGTTTATATATGTGGACATGAGGCTTCACATTATCATTGCCAGGAATGTAGACACAAAGACCTGTGTCCAGAGTTATGTCGTAGACAGTTTATAACCAACATTTGTTTATATATGTGGACATGAGGCTTCACATTATCATTGTCAGGAATGTAGACACAAAGACCTGTGTCCAGAGTTATGTCCTAGACAGTTTATAAACAACATTTGTTTATATATGTGGACATGAGGCTTCACATTATCATTGCCAGGAATGTAGACACAAAGACCTGTGTCCAGAGTTATGTCCGAGACAGTTTATAAACAACATTTGTTTATATATGTGGACATGAGACTTCACATTATCATTGTCAGGAATGTAGACACAAAGACCTGTGTCCAGAGTTATGTCCTAGACAGTTTATAACCAATATTTGTTTATATATGTGGACATGAGGCTTCACATTATCATTGCCAGGAATGTAGACACAAAGACCTGTGTCCAGAGTTATGTCCGAGACAGTTTATAAACAACATTTGTTTATATATGTGGACATGAGGCTTCACATTATCATTGCCAGGAATGTAGACACAAAGACCTGTGTCCAGAGTTATGTCCGAGACAGTTTATAAACAACATTTGTTTATATATGTGGACATGAGGCTTCACATTATCATTGTCAGGAATGTAGACACAAAGACCTGTGTCCAGAGTTATGTCCTGGACAGTTTATAAACAACATTTGTTTATATCTGTGAACATGAGGCTTCACATTATCATTGTCAGGAATGTAGCCACAAAGACCTGTGTCCAGAGTTATGTCCTAGACAGTTTATAAACAACATTTGTTTATATATGTGGACATGAGGCTTCACATTATCATTGTCAGGAATGTAGACACAAAGAACTGTCTCCAGAGTTATGTCCGAGACAGTTTATAAACAACATTTGTTTATATATGTGGACATGAGGCTTCACATTATCATTGTCAGGAATGTAGACACAAAGACCTGTGTCCAGAGTTATGTCCTAGACAGTTTATAAACAACATTTGTTTATATATGTGGACATGAGGCTTCACATTATCATTGTCAGGAATGTAGACACAAAGACCTGTGTCCAGAGATATGTCCGAGACAGTTTATAAACAACATTTGTTTATATATGTGGACATGAGGCTTCACATTATCATTGCCAGGAATGTAGACACAAAGACCTGTGTCCAGAGTTATGTCCTAGACAGTTTATAAACAACATTTGTTTATAGATGTGGACATGAGGATTCACATTATCATTGCCAGGAATGTAGACACAAATACCTGTTTCCAGAGTTATGTCCTAGACAGTTTATAAACAACATTTGTTTATATATGTGGACATGAGGCTTCACATTATCATTGTCAGGAATGTAGGCACAAATACCTGTGTCCAGAGTTATGTCCGAGACAGTTTATAAACAACATTTGTTTATATATGTGGACATGAGGCTTCACATTATCATTGCCAGGAATGTAGACACAAATACCTGTGTCCAGAGTTATGTCCTAGACAGTTTATAAACGACATTTGTTTATATATGTGGACATGAGGCTTCACATTATCATTGCCAGGAATGTAGACACAAAGACCTGTGTCCAGAGTTATGTCCTAGACAGTTTATAAACGACATTTGTTGATATATGTGGACATGAGGCTTCACATTATCATTGTCAGGAATGTAGACACAAATACCTGTGTCCAGAGTTATGTCCTAGACAGTTTATAAACAACATTTGTTTATATATGTGGACATGAGGCTTCACATTATTATTGTCAGGAATGTAGACACAAAGACCTGTGTCCAGAGTTATGTCCGAGACAGTTTATAAACAACATTTGTTTATATATGTGGACATGAGGCTTCACATTATCATTGCCAGGAATGTAGACACAAATACCTGTGTCCAGAGTTATGTCCTAGACAGTTTATAAACAACATTTGTTTATATATGTGGACATGAGGCTTCACATTATCATTGTCAGGAATGTAGGCACAAAGACCTGTGTCCAGAGTTACGTCCTAGATAGTTTATAAACAACATTTGTTTATATATGTGGACATGAGGCTTCACATTATCATTGTCAGGAATGTAGACACAAAGACCTCTGTCCAGAGTTATGTCCGAGACAGTTTATAAACAACATTTGTTTATATATGTGGACATGAGGCTTCACATTATCATTGCCAGGAATGTAGACACAAAGACCTGTGTCCAGAGTTATGTCCTAGACAGTTTATAAACAACATTTGTTTATATATGGGGACATGAGGCTTCACATTATCATTGTCAGGAATGTAGACACAAAGACCTGTGTCCAGAGTTATGTCCTAGACAGTTTATAAACAACATTTGTTTATATATGTGGACATGAGGCTTCACATTATCATTGCCAGGAATGTAGACACAAAGACCTGTGTCCAGAGTTATGTCCGAGACCGTTTATAAACAACATTTGTTAAGAAATGTGGACATGAGGCTTCACATTATCATTGTCAGGAATGTAGACACAAAGACCTGTGTCCAGAGTTATGTCCTAGACAGTTTATAAACAACATTTGTTTATATATGTGGACATGAGGCTTCACATTATCATTGCCAGGAATGTAGGTACAAAGAACTGTGTCCAGAGTTATGTCCTGGACAGTTTATAAACAACATTTGTTTATATATGTGGACATGAGGCTTCACATTATCATTGTCAGGAATGTAGACACAAATACCTGTGTCCAGAGTTATGTCCTAGACAGTTTATAAACAACATTTGTTTATATATGTGGACATGAGGCTTCACATTATCATTGTCAGGAATGTAGACACAAAGACCTGTGTCCAGAGTTATGTCCGAGACAGTTTATAAACAACATTTGTTTATATATGTGGACATGAGGCTTCACATTATCATTGCCAGGAATGTAGACACAAATACCTGTGTCCAGAGTTATGTCCGAGACAGTTTATAAACAACATTTGTTTATATATGTGGACATGAGGCTTCACATTATCATTGTCAGGAATGTAGGCACAAAGACCTGTGTCCAGAGTTATGTCCTAGATAGTTTATAAACAACATTTGTTTATATATGGGGACATGAGGCTTCACATTATCATTGTCAGGAATGTAGACACAAAGACCTGTGTCCAGAGTTATGCCCTAGACAGTTTATAAACAACATTTGTTTATATATGTGGACATGAGGCTTCACATTATCATTGCCAGGAATGTAGACACAAAGACCTGTGTCCAGAGTTATGTCCGAGACCGTTTATAAACAACATTTGTTAAGAAATGTGGACATGAGGCTTCACATTATCATTGTCAGGAATGTAGACACAAAGACCTGTGTCCAGAGTTATGTCCTAGACAGTTTATAAACAACATTTGTTTATATATGTGGACATGAGGCTTCACATTATCATTGCCAGGAATGTAGGTACAAAGACCTGTGTCCAGAGTTATGTCCTGGACAGTTTATAAACAACATTTGTTTATATATGTGGACATGAGGCCTCACATTATCATTGTCAGGAATGTAGACACAAAGACCTGTGTCCAGAGTTATGTCCGAGACAGTTTATAAACAACATTTGTTTATATATGTGGACATGAGGCTTCACATTATCATTGTCAGGAATGTAGACACAAAGACCTGTGTCCAGAGTTATGTCCTGGACAGTTTATAAACAACATTTGTTTATATATGTGGACATGAGGCTTCACATTATCATTGTCAGGAATGTAGACACAAAGACCTGTGTCCAGAGTTATGTCCTGGACAGTTTATAAACAACATTTGTTTATATATGTGGACATGAGGCTTCACATTATCATTGTCAGGAATGTAGACACAAAGACCTGTGTCCAGAATTATGTCCGAGACAGTTTATAAACAACATTTGTTTATATATGAGGACATGAGGCTTCACATTATCATTGTCAGGAATGTAGACACAAAGACCTGTGTCCAGAGTTATGTCCGAGACAGTTTATAAACAACATTTGTTTATATATGTGGACATGAGGCTTCACATTATCATTGTCAGGAATGTAGACACAAAGACCTGTGTCCAGAGTTATGTCCTAGACAGTTTATAAACAACATTTGTTTATATATGTGGACATGAGGCTTCACATTATCATTGTCAGGAATGTAGACACAAATACCTGTGTCCAGAGTTATGTCCGAGACAGTTTATAAACAACATTTGTTTATATATGTGGACATGAGGCTTCACATTATCATTGTCAGGAATGTAGACACAAATACCTGTGTCCAGAGTTATGTCCGAGACAGTTTATAAACAACATTTGTTTATATATGTGGACATGAGGCTTCACATTATCATTGTCAGGAATGTAGACACAAAGACCTGTGTCCAGAGTTATGTCCGAGACAGTTTATAAACAACATTTGTTTATATATGTGGACATGAGGCTTCACATTATCATTGCCAGGAATGTAGACACAAATACCTGTGTCCAGAGTTATGTCCTAGACAGTTTATAAACAACATTTGTTTATATATGTGGACATGAGGCTTCACATTATCATTGTCAGGAATGTAGACACAAATACCTGTGTCCAGAGTTATGTCCTAGACAGTTTATAAACAACATTTGTTTATATATGTGGACATGAGGCTTCACATTATCATTGCCAGGAATGTAGACACAAAGACCTGTGTCCAGAGTTATGTCCGAGACAGTTTATAAACAACATTTGTTTATATATGTGGACATGAGGCTTCACATTATCATTGTCAGGAATGTAGACACAAAGACCTGTGTCCAGAGTTATGTCCGAGACAGTTTATAAACAACATTTGTTTATATATGTGGACATGAGGCTTCACATTATAATTGTCAGGAATGTAGACACAAAGACCTGTGTCCAGAGTTATGTCCGAGACAGTTTATAAACAACATTTGTTTATATATGTGGACATGAGGCTTCACATTATCATTGTCAGGAATGTAGACACAAAGACCTGTGTCCAGAGTTATGTCCGAGACAGTTTATAAACAACATTTGTTTAGATATGTGGACATGAGGCTTCACATTATCATTGTCAGGAATGTAGACACAAAGACGTGTGTCCAGAATTATGTCCGAGACAGTTTATAAACAACATTTGTTTATATATGTGGACCTGAGGCTTCACATTATCATTGTCAGGAATGTAGACACAAAGACCTGTGTCCAGAGTTATGTCCTAGACAGTTTATAAACAACATTTGATTATATATGTGGACATGAGGCTTCACATTATCATTGCCAGGAATGTAGACACAAAGACCTGTGTCCAGAGTTATGTCCCAGACAGTTTATAAACAACATTTGTTTATCTATGTGGACATGAGGCTTCACATTATCATTGCCAGGAATGTAGACACAAAGACCTGTGTCCAGAGTTATGTCCTAGACAGTTTATAAACAACATTTGTTTATTATTGTGGACATGAGGCTTCACATTATCATTTTCAGGAATGTAGACACAAATACCTGTGTCCAGAGTTATGTCCTAGACAGTTTATAAACAACATTTGTTTATATATGTGGACATGAGGCTTCACATTATCATTGTCAGGAATGTTAACACAAATACCTGTGTCCAGAGTTATGTCCTAGACAGTTTATAAACAACATTTGTTTATATATGTGGACATGAGGCTTCACATTATCATTGTCAGGAATGTAGACACAAAGACCTGTGTCCAGAGTTATGTCCTAGACAGTTTATAAACAACATTTGTTTATATATGTGGACATGAGGCTTCACATTATCATTTCCAGGAATGTAGACACAAAGACCTGTGTCCAGAGTTATGTCCTAGACAGTTTATAAACAACATTTGTTTATATATGTGGACATGAGGCTTCACATTATCATTGCCAGGAATGTAGACACAAATACCTGTGTCCAGAGTTATGTCCTAGACAGTTTATAAACAACATTTATTTATATATGTGGACATGAGGCTTCACATTATCATTTCCAGGAATGTAGACACAAAGACCTGTGTCCAGAGTTATGTCCTAGACAGTTTATAAACAACATTTGTTTATATATGTGGACATGAGGCTTCACATTATCATTGTCAGGAATGTAGGCACAAAGACCTGTGTCCAGAGTTATGTCCGAGACAGTTTATAAACAACATTTGTTTATGTATGTGGACATGAGGCTTCACATTATCATTGTCAGGAATGTAGACACAAAGACCTGTGTCCAGAGTTATGTCCTAGACAGTTTATAAACAACATTTGTTTATATATGTGGACATGAGGCTTCACATTATCATTGCCAGGAATGTAGACACAAAGACCTGTGTCCAGAGTTATGTCCGAGACAGTTTATAAACAACATTTGTTTATATATGTGGACATGAGGCTTCACATTATCATTGCCAGGAATGTGGACACAAAGACCTGTGTCCAGAGTTATTCCTAGACAGTTTATAAACAACATTTGTTTATATATGTGGACATGAGGCTTCACATTATCATTGTCAGGAATGTAGACACAAAGACCTGTGTCCAGAGTTATGTCCGAGACAGTTTATAAACAACATTTGTTTATATATGTGGACATGAGGCTTCACATTATCATTGCCAGGAATGTAGACACAAAGACCTGTGTCCAGAGTTATGTCCGAGACAGTTTATAAACAACATTTGTTTATATATGTGGACATGAGACTTCACATTATCATTGTCAGGAATGTAGACACAAAGACCTGTGTCCAGAGTTATGTCCTAGACAGTTTATAACCAATATTTGTTTATATATGTGGACATGATGCTTCACATTATCATTGCCAGGAATGTAGACACAAAGACCTGTGTCCAGAGTTATGTCCGAGACAGTTTATAAACAACATTTGTTTATATATGTGGACATGAGGCTTCACATTATCATTGCCAGGAATGTAGACACAAAGACCTGTGTCCAGAGTTATGTCCGAGACAGTTTATAAACAACATTTGTTTATATATGTGGACATGAGGCTTCACATTATCATTGTCAGGAATGTAGACACAAAGACCTGTGTCCAGAGTTATGTCCTGGACAGTTTATAAACAACATTTGTTTATACCTGTGAACATGAGGCTTCACATTATCATTGTCAGGAATGTAGACACAAAGACCTGTGTCCAGAGTTATGTCCTAGACAGTTTATAAACAACATTTGTTTATATATGTGGACATGAGGCTTCACATTATCATTGTCAGGAATGTAGACACAAAGAACTGTCTCCAGAGTTATGTCCGAGACAGTTTATAAACAACATTTGTTTATATATGTCTACATGAGGCTTCACATTATCATTGTCAGGAATGTAGACACAAAGACCTGTGTCCAGAGTTATGTCCTAGACAGTTTATAAACAACATTTGTTTATATATGTGGACATGAGGCTTCACATTATCATTGTCAGGAATGTAGACACAAAGACCTGTGTCCAGAGTTATGTCCGAGACAGTTTATAAACAACATTTGTTTATATATGTGGACATGAGGCTTCACATTATCATTGCCAGGAATGTAGACACAAATACCTGTGTCCAGAGTTATGTCCTAGACAGTTTATAAACAACATTTGTTTATATATGTGTACATGAGGATTCACATTATCATTGTCAGGAATGTAGACACAAATACCTGTTTCCAGAGTTATGTCCTAGACAGTTTATAAACAACATTTGTTTATATATGTGGACATGAGGCTTCACATTATCATTGTCAGGAATGTAGGCACAAATACCTGTGTCCAGAGTTATGTCCGAGACAGTTTATAAACAACATTTGTTTATATATGTGGACATGAGGCTTCACATTATCATTGCCAGGAATGTAGACACAAATACCTGTGTCCAGAGTTATGTCCTAGACAGTTTATAAACGACATTTGTTTATATATGTGGACATGAGGCTTCACATTATCATTGCCAGGAATGTAGACACAAAGACCTGTGTCCAGAGTTATGTCCTAGACAGTTTATAAACGACATTTGTTGATATATGTGGACATGAGGCTTCACATTATCATTGTCAGGAATGTAGACACAAATACCTGTGTCCAGAGTTATGTCCTAGACAGTTTATAAACAACATTTGTTTATATATGTGGACATGAGGCTTCACATTATCATAGTCAGGAATGTAGACACAAAGACCTGTGTCCAGAGTTATGTCCGAGACAGTTTATAAACAACATTTGTTTATATATGTGGACATGAGGCTTCACATTATCATTGCCAGGAATGTAGACACAAATACCTATGTCCAGAGTTATGTCCTAGACAGTTTATAAACAACATTTGTTTATATATGTGGACATGAGGCTTCACATTATCATTGTCAGGAATGTAGGCACAAAGACCTGTGTCCAGAGTTATGTCCTAGATAGTTTATAAACAACATTTGTTTATATATGTGGACATGAGGCTTCACATTATCATTGTCAGGAATGTAGACACAAAGACCTCTGTCCAGAGTTATGTCCGAGACAGTTTATAAACAACATTTGTTTATATATGTGGACATGAGGCTTCACATTATCATTGCCAGGAATGTAGACACAAAGACCTGTGTCCAGAGTTATGTCCTAGACAGTTTATAAACAACATTTGTTTATATATGGGGACATGAGGCTTCACATTATCATTGTCAGGAATGTAGACACAAACACCTGTGTCCAGAGTTATGTCCTAGACAGTTTATAAACAACATTTGTTTATATATGTGAACATGAGGCTTCACATTATCATTGCCAGGAATGTAGTAACAAAGACCTGTGTCCAGAGTTATGTCCGAGACAGTTTATAAACAACATTTGTTTATATATGTGGACATGAGGCTTCACATTATCATTGCCAGGAATGTAGACACAAAGACCTGTGTCCAGAGTTATGTCCTAGACAGTTTATAAACAACATTTGTTTATATATGTGGACATGAGGCTTCACATTATCATTGCCAGGAATGTAGGCACAAAGACCTGTGTCCAGAGTTATGTCCTAGACAGTTTATAAACAACATTTGTTTATATATGTGGACATGAGGCTTCACATTATCATTGTCTGGAATGTAGACACAAAGACCTGTGTCCAGAGTTATGTCCTATACAGTTTATAAACAACATTTGTTTATATATATGGACATGAGGCTTCACATTATCATTGTCAGGAATGTAGACACAAAGACCTGTGTCCAGAGTTATGTCCGAGACAGTTTATAAACAACATTTGTTTATATATGTGGACATGAGGCTTCACATTATCATTGCCAGGAATGTAGACACAAAGACCTGTGTCCAGAGTTATGTCCGAGACAGTTTATAAACAACATTTGTTTATATATGTGGACATGAGGCTTCACATTATCATTGCCAGGAATGTAGGCACAAAGACCTGTGTCCAGAGTTATGTCCTAGACCGTTTATAAACAACATTTGTTTATATATGTGGACATGAGGCTTCACATTATCAATGCCAGGAATGTAGACACAAAGACCTGTGTCCAGAGTTATGTCCTAGACAGTTTATAAACAACATTTGTTTATATATGTGGACATGAGGCTTCACATTATCATTGCCAGGAATGTAGACACAAAGACCTGTGTCCAGAGTTATGTCCTAGACAGTTTATAAACAACATTTGTTTATATATGTGGACATGAGGCTTCACATTATCATTGCCAGGAATGTAGACACAAAGACCTGTGTCCAGAGTTATGTCCGAGACAGTTTATAAACAACATTTGTTTATATATATGGACATGAGGCTTCACATTATCATTGTCAGGAATGTAGACACAAAGACCTGTGTCCAGAGTTATGTCCTAGACAGTTTATAAACAACATTTGTTTATATATGTGGACATGAGGCTTCACATTATCATTGTCAGGAATGTAGACACAAAGACCTGTGTCCAGAGTTATGTCCTAGACAGTTTATAAACAACATTTGTTTATATATGTGGACATGAGGCTTCACATTATCATTGCCAGGAATGTAGACACAAAGACCTGTGTCCAGAGTTATGTCCGAGACAGTTTATAAACAACATTTGTTTATATATGTGGACATGAGGCTTCACATTATCATTGTCAGGAATGTAGACACAAAGACCTGTGTCCAGAGTTATGTCCTAGACAGTTTATAAACAACATTTGTTTATATATGTGGACATGAGGCTTCACATTATCATTGTCAGGAATGTAGACACAAAGACCTGTGTCCAGAGTTATGTCCTAGACAGTTTATAAACAACATTTGTTTATATACGTGGACATGAGGCTTCACATTATCATTGTCAGGAATGTAGACACAAAGACCTGTGTCCAGAGTTATGTCCTAGACAGTTTATAAACGACATTTGTTTATATATGTGGACATGAGGCTTCACATTATCATTGTCAGGAATGTAGACACAAATACCTGTGTCCAGAGTTATGTACTAGACAGTTTATAAACAACATTTGTTTATATATGTGGACATGAGGCTTCACATTATCATTGTCAGGAATGTAGACACAAAGACCTGTGTCCAGAGTTATGTCCGAGACAGTTTATAAACAACATTTGTTTATATATGTGGACATGAGGCTTCACATTATCATTGCCAGGAATGTAGACACAAATACCTGTGTCCAGAGTTTGTCCTAGACAGTTTATAAACAACATTTGTTTATATATGTGGACATGAGGCTTCACATTATCATTGTCAGAAATGTAGACACAAAGACCTGTGTCCAGAGTTATGTCCTGGACAGTTTATAAACAACATTTGTTTATATATGGGGACATGAGGCTTCACATTATCATTGTCAGGAATGTAGACACAAAGACCTGTGTCCAGAGTTATGTCCTAGACAGTTTATAAACAACATTTGTTTATATATGTGGACATGAGGCTTCACATTATCATTGCCAGGAATGTAGACACAAAGACCTGTGTCCAGAGTTATGTCCGAGACCGTTTATAAACAACATTTGTTAAGAAATGTGGACATGAGGCTTCACATTATCATTGTCAGGAATGTAGACACAAAGACCTGTGTCCAGAGTTATGTCCTGGACAGTTTATAAACAACATTTGTTTATATATGTGGACATGAGGCTTCACATTATCATTGTCAGGAATGTAGACACAAAGACCTGTGTCCAGAGTTATGTCCGAGACAGTTTATAAACAACATTTGTTTATATATGTGGACATGAGGCTTCACATTATCATTGCCAGGAATGTAGGTACAAAGACCTGTGTCCAGAGTTATGTCCGAGACAGTTTATAAACAACATTTGTTTATATATGTGGACATGAGGCTTCACATTATCATTGCCAGGAATGTAGACACAAAGACCTGTGTCCAGAGTTATGTCCGAGACAGTTTATAAACAACATTTGTTTATATATGTGGACATGAGGCTTCACATTATCATTGCCAGGAATGTAGATACAAAGACCTGTGTCCAGAGTTATGTCCGAGACAGTTTATAAACAACATTTGTTTATATATGTGGACATGAGGCTTCACATTATCATTGCCAGGAATGTAGGCACAAAGACCTGTGTCCAGAGTTATGTCCGAGACAGTTTCTTAACAACATTTGTTTATATATGTGGACATGAGGCTTCACATTATCATTGCCAGGAATGTAGACACAAAGACCTGTGTCCAGAGTTATGTCCGAGACAGTTTATAAACAACATTTGTTTATATATGTGGACATGAGGCTTCACATTATCATTGCCAGGAATGTAGACACAAAGACCTGTGTCCAGAGTTATGTCCGAGACAGTTTATAAACAACATTTGTTTATATATGTGGACATGAGGCTTCACATTATCATTGCCAGGAATGTAGGCACAAAGACCTGTGTCCAGACTTATGTCCTCGACAGTTTATAAACAACATTTGTTTATATATGTGGACATGAGGCTTCACATTATCATTGTCAGGAATGTAGACACAAAGACCTGTGTCCAGAGTTATGTCCTATACAGTTTATAAACAACATTTGTTTATATATATGGACATGAGGCTTCACATTATCATTGTCAGGAATGTAGACACAAAGACCTGTGTCCAGAGTTATGTCCGAGACAGTTTATAAACAACATTTGTTTATATATGTGGACATGAGGCTTCACATTATCATTGCCAGGAATGTAGACACAAAGACCTGTGTCCAGAGTTATGTCCGAGACAGTTTATAAACAACATTTGTTTATATATGTGGACATGAGGCTTCACATTATCATTGCCAGGAATGTAGACACAAAGACCTGTGTCCAGAGTTATGTCCTGGACAATTTATAAACAACATTTGTTTATATATGTGGACATGAGGCTTCACATTATCATTGCCAGGAATGTAGACACAAAGACCTGTGTCCAGAGTTATGTCCTAGACAGTTTATAAACAACATTTGTTTATATATGTGGACATGACGCTTCACATTATCATTGTCAGGAATGTAGACACAAAGACCTGCGTCCAGAGTTATGTCCTAGACAGTTTATAAACAACATTTGTTTATATATGTGGACATGAGGCTTCACATTATCATTGTCAGGAATGTAGACACAAAGACCTGTGTCCAGAGTTATGTCCTGGACAGTTTATAAACAACATTTGTTTATATATGTGGACATGAGGCTTCACATTATCATTGCCAGGAATGTAGACACAATGACCTGTGTCCAGAGTTATGTCCGAGACAGTTTATAAACAACATTTGTTTATATATGTGGACATGAGGCTTCACATTGTCATTGTCAGGAATGTAGACACAAAGACCTGTGTCCAGATTTATGTCCTAGACAGTTTATAAACAACATTTGTTTATATATGTGGACATGAGGCTTCACATTATCATTGTCAGGAATGTAGACACAAAGACCTGTGTCCAGAGTTATGTCCTGGACAGTTTATAAACAACATTTGTTTATATATGTGGACATGAGGCTTCACATTATCATTGTCAGGAATGTAGACACAAAGACCTGTGTCCAGAGTTATGTCCGAGACAGTTTATAAACAACATTTGTTTATATATGTGGACATGAGGCTTCACATTATCATTGCCAGGAATGTAGACACAAAGACCTGTGTCCAGAGTTATGTCCTGGACAGTTTATAAACAACATTTGTTTCTATATGTGGACATGAGGCTTCACATTATCATTGTCAGGAATGTAGACACAAATACCTGTGTCCAGAGTTATGTCCGAGACAGTTTATAAACAACATTTGTTAATATGTGGACAAGAGGCTTCACATTATCATTGCCAGGAATGTAGACACAAAGACCTGTGTCCAGAGTTATGTCCTAGACAGTTTATAAACAACATTTGTTTATATATGTGGACATGAGGCTTCACATTATCATTGTTAGGAATGTAGACACAAATACCTGTGTCCAGAGTTATGTCCGAGACAGTTTATAAACAACATTTGTTTATATATGTGGACATGAGGCTTCACATTATCATTGCCAGGAATGTAGACACAAAGACCTGTGTCCAGAGTTATGTCCGAGACAGTTTATAAACAACATTTGTTTATATATGTGGACATGAGGCTTCACATTATCATTGCCAGGAATGTAGACACAAAGACCTGTGTCCAGAGTTATGTCCGAGAAAGTTTATAAACAACATTTGTTTATATATGTGGACATGAGGCTTCACATTATCATTGCCAGGAATGTAGACACAAATACCTGTGTCCAGAGTTATGTCATAGACAGTTTATAAACAACATTTGTTTATATATGTGGACATGAGGCTTCACATTATCATTGTCAGGAATGTAGACACGAAGACCTGTGTCCAGAGTTATGTCTGAGACAGTTTATAAACAACATTTGTTTATATATGTGGACATGAGGCTTCACATTATCATTGCCAGGAATGTAGACACAAAGACCTGTGTCCAGAGTTATGTCCGAGACAGTTTATAAACAACATTTTTTTATATATGTGGACATGAGGCTTCACATTGTCATTGCCAGGAATGTAGACACAAATACCTGTGTCCAGAGTTATGTCCGAGACAGTTTATAAACAACATTTGTTTATATATGTGGACATGAGGCTTCACATTATCATTGCCAGGAATGTAGACACAAATACCTGTGTCCAGAGTTATGTCCGAGACAGTTTATAAACAACATTTGTTTATATATGTGGACATGAGGCTTCACATTATCATTGCCAGGAATGTAGACACAAAGACCTGTGTCCAGAGTTATGTCCTAGACAGTTTATAAACAACATTTGTTTATATATGTGGACATGAGGCTTCACATTATCATTGCCAGGAATGTAGACACAAAGACCTGTTTCCAGAGTTATGTCCTAGACAGTTTATAAACAACATTTGTTTATATATGTGGACATGAGGCTTCACATTATCATTGTCAGGAATGTAGACACAAAGACCTGTGTCCAGAGTTATGTCCGAGACAGTTTATAAACAACATTTGTTTATATATGTGGACATGAGGCTTCACATTATCATTGCCAGGAATGTAGACACAAAGACCTGTGTCCAGAGTTATGTCCGAGACAGTTTATAAACAACATTTGTTTATATATGTGGACATGAGGCTTCACATTATCATTGCCAGGAATGTAGACACAAATAACTGTGTCCAGAGTTATGTCCGAGACAGTTTATCAACAACATTTGTTTATATATGTGGACATGAGGCTTCACATTATCATTGCCAGGAATGTAGACACAAAGACCTGTGTCCAGAGTTATGTCCGAGACAGTTTATAAACAACATTTGTTTATTTATGTGGACATGAGGCTTCACATTATCATTGCCAGGAATGTAGACACAAATACCTGTGTCCAGAGTTATGTCCGAGACAGTTTATAAACAACATTTGTTTATATATGTGGACATGAGGCTTCACATTGTCATTGCCAGGAATGTAGACACAAAGACCTGTGTCCAGAGTTATGTCCTAGACAGTTTATAAACAACATTTGTTTATATATGTGGACATGAGGCTTCACATTATCATTGTCAGGAATGTAGACACAAATACCTGTGTCCAGAGTTATGTCCGAGACAGTTTATAAACAACATTTGTTTATATATGTGGACATGAGGCTTCACATTGTCATTGTCAGGAATGTAGACACAAAGACCTGTGTCCAGATTTATGTCCTAGACAGTTTATAAACAACATTTGTTTATATATGTGGACATGAGGCTTCACATTATCATTGTCAGGAATGTAGACACAAAGACCTGTGTCCAGAGTTATGTCCTGGACAGTTTATAAACAACATTTGTTTATATATGTGGACATGAGGCTTCACATTATCATTGTCAGGAATGTAGACACAAAGACCTGTGTCCAGAGTTATGTCCGAGACAGTTTATAAACAACATTTGTTTATATATGTGGACATGAGGCTTCACATTATCATTGCCAGGAATGTAGACACAAAGACCTGTGTCCAGAGTTATGTCCTGGACAGTTTATAAACAACATTTGTTTCTATATGTGGACATGAGGCTTCACATTATCATTGTCAGGAATGTAGACACAAATACCTGTGTCCAGAGTTATGTCCGAGACAGTTTATAAACAACATTTGTTAATATGTGGACAAGAGGCTTCACATTATCATTGCCAGGAATGTAGACACAAAGACCTGTGTCCAGAGTTATGTCCTAGACAGTTTATAAACAACATTTGTTTATATATGTGGACATGAGGCTTCACATTATCATTGTTAGGAATGTAGACACAAATACCTGTGTCCAGAGTTATGTCCGAGACAGTTTATAAACAACATTTGTTTATATATGTGGACATGAGGCTTCACATTATCATTGCCAGGAATGTAGACACAAAGACCTGTGTCCAGAGTTATGTCCGAGACAGTTTATAAACAACATTTGTTTATATATGTGGACATGAGGCTTCACATTATCATTGCCAGGAATGTAGACACAAAGACCTGTGTCCAGAGTTATGTCCGAGAAAGTTTATAAACAACATTTGTTTATATATGTGGACATGAGGCTTCACATTATCATTGCCAGGAATGTAGACACAAATACCTGTGTCCAGAGTTATGTCATAGACAGTTTATAAACAACATTTGTTTATATATGTGGACATGAGGCTTCACATTATCATTGTCAGGAATGTAGACACGAAGACCTGTGTCCAGAGTTATGTCTGAGACAGTTTATAAACAACATTTGTTTATATATGTGGACATGAGGCTTCACATTATCATTGCCAGGAATGTAGACACAAAGACCTGTGTCCAGAGTTATGTCCGAGACAGTTTATAAACAACATTTTTTTATATATGTGGACATGAGGCTTCACATTGTCATTGCCAGGAATGTAGACACAAATACCTGTGTCCAGAGTTATGTCCGAGACAGTTTATAAACAACATTTGTTTATATATGTGGACATGAGGCTTCACATTATCATTGCCAGGAATGTAGACACAAATACCTGTGTCCAGAGTTATGTCCGAGACAGTTTATAAACAACATTTGTTTATATATGTGGACATGAGGCTTCACATTATCATTGCCAGGAATGTAGACACAAAGACCTGTGTCCAGAGTTATGTCCTAGACAGTTTATAAACAACATTTGTTTATATATGTGGACATGAGGCTTCACATTATCATTGCCAGGAATGTAGACACAAAGACCTGTTTCCAGAGTTATGTCCTAGACAGTTTATAAACAACATTTGTTTATATATGTGGACATGAGGCTTCACATTATCATTGTCAGGAATGTAGACACAAAGACCTGTGTCCAGAGTTATGTCCGAGACAGTTTATAAACAACATTTGTTTATATATGTGGACATGAGGCTTCACATTATCATTGCCAGGAATGTAGACACAAAGACCTGTGTCCAGAGTTATGTCCGAGACAGTTTATAAACAACATTTGTTTATATATGTGGACATGAGGCTTCACATTATCATTGCCAGGAATGTAGACACAAATAACTGTGTCCAGAGTTATGTCCGAGACAGTTTATCAACAACATTTGTTTATATATGTGGACATGAGGCTTCACATTATCATTGCCAGGAATGTAGACACAAAGACCTGTGTCCAGAGTTATGTCCGAGACAGTTTATAAACAACATTTGTTTATTTATGTGGACATGAGGCTTCACATTATCATTGCCAGGAATGTAGACACAAATACCTGTGTCCAGAGTTATGTCCGAGACAGTTTATAAACAACATTTGTTTATATATGTGGACATGAGGCTTCACATTGTCATTGCCAGGAATGTAGACACAAAGACCTGTGTCCAGAGTTATGTCCTAGACAGTTTATAAACAACATTTGTTTATATATGTGGACATGAGGCTTCACATTATCATTGTCAGGAATGTAGACACAAATACCTGTGTCCAGAGTTATGTCCGAGACAGTTTATAAACAACATTTGTTTATATATGTGGACATGAGGCTTCACATTATCATTGTCAGGAATGTAGACACAAAGACCTGTGTCCAGAGTTATGTCCTGGACAGTTTATAAACAACATTTGTTTATATATGTGGACATGAGGCTTCACATTATCATTGTCAGGAATGTAGACACAAAGACCTGTGTCCAGAGTTATGTCCGAGACAGTTTATAAACAACATTTGTTTATATATGTGGACATGAGGCTTCACATTATCATTGTCAGGAATGTAGACACAAAGACCTGTCTCCAGAGTTATGTCCGAGACAGTTTATAAACAACATTTGTTTATATATGTGGACATGAGGCTTCACATTATCATTGTCAGGAATGTAGACACAAAGACCTGTGTCCAGAGTTATGTCCGAGACAGTTTATAAACAACATTTGTTTATATATGTGGACATGAGGCTTCACATTATCATTGCCAGGAATGTAGACACAAAGACCTATGTCCAGAGTTATGTCCTAGACAGTTTATAAACAACATTTGTTTATATATGTGGACATGAGGCTTCACATTTTCATTGTCAGGAATGTAGACACAAATACCTGTGTCCAGAGTTATGTCCGAGACAGTTTATAAACAACATTTGTTTATATATGTGGACATGAGGCTTCACATTATCATTGCCAGGAATGTAGACACAAATACCTGTGTCCAGAGTTATGTCCTGGACAGTTTATAAACAACATTTGTTTATATATGTGGACATGAGGCTTCACATTATCATTGTCAGGAATGTAGACACAAAGACCTGTGTCCAGAGTTATGTCCCAGACAGTTTATAAACAACATTTGTTTATATATGTGGACATGAGGCTTCACATTATCATTGTCAGGAATGTAGACACAAAGACCTCTGTCCAGAGTTATGTCCTAGACAGTTTATAAACAACATTTGTTTATATATGTGGACATGAGGCTTCACATTATCATTGTCAGGACTGTAGACACAAAGACCTCTGTCCAGAGTTATGTCCGAGACAGTTTATAAACAACATTTGTTTATATATGTGGACATGAGGCTTCACATTATCATTGCCAGGAATGTAGACACAAAGACCTGTGTCCAGAGTTATGTCCTAGACAGTTTATAAACAACATTTATTTATATATGTGGACATGAGGCTTCACATTATCATTGTCAGGAATGTAGACACAAAGACCTGTGTCCAGAGTTATGTCCTAGACAGTTTATAAACAACATTTGTTTATATATGTGGACATGAGGCTTCACATTATCATTGCCAGGAATGTAGACACAAAGACCTGTGTCCAGAGTTATGTCCGAGACAGTTTATAAACAACATTTGTTTATATATGTGGACATGAGGCTTCACATTATTATTGCCAGGAATGTAGACACAAACACCTGTGTCCAGAGTTATGTCCGAGACAGTTTATAAACAACATTTGTTTATATATGTGGACATGAGGCTTCACATTATCATTGTCAGGAATGTAGACACAAATACCTGTGTCCAGAGTTATGTCCGAGACAGTTTATAAACAACATTTGTTTATATATGTGGACATGAGGCTTCACATTATCATTGCCAGGAATGTAGACACAAAGACCTGTGTCCAGAGTTATGTCCTAGACAGTTTATAAACAACATTTGTTTATATATGTGGACATGAGGCTTCACATTATCATTGTCAGCAATGTAGACACAAAGACCTGTGTCCAGAGTTATGTCCTAGACAGTTTATAAACAACATTTGTTTATATATGTGGACATGAGGCTTCACATTATCATTGCCAGGAATGTAGACACAAAGAACTGTGTCCAGAGTTATGTCCTGGAAAGTTTATAAACAACATTTGTTTATATATGTGGACATGAGGCTTCACATTATCATTGCCAGGAATGTAGACACAAAGACCTGTGTCCAGAGTTATGTCCGAGACAGTTTATAAACAACATTTGTTTATATATGTGGACATGAGGCTTCACATTATCATTGTCCGGAATGTAGGCACAAATACATGTGTCCAGAGTTATGTCCTAGACAGTTTATAAACAACATTTGTTTATATATGTGGACATGAGGCTTCACATTATCATTGTCAGGAATGTAGACACAAAGACCTCTGTCCAGAGTTATGTCCGAGACAGTTTATAAACAACATTTGTTTATATATGTGGACATGAGGCTTCACATTATCATTGTCACGAATGTAGACACAAAGACCTCTGTCCAGAGTTATGTCCGAGACAGTTTATAAACAACATTTGTTTATATATGTGGACATGAGGCTTCACATTATCATTGCCAGGAATGTAGACACAAAGACCTGTGTCCAGAGTTATGTCCTGGACAGTCTATAAACAACATTTGTTTATATATGTGGACATGAGGCTTCACATTATCATTGTCAGGAATGTAGGCACAAAGACCTGTGTCCAGAGTTATGTCCGAGACAGTTTATAAACAACATTTGTTTATATATGTGGACATGAGGCTTCACATTATCATTGTCAGGAATGTAGACACAAAGACCTCAGTCCAGAGTTATGTCCGAGACAGTTTATAAACAACATTTGTTTATATATGTGGACATGAGGCTTCACATTATCATTGCCAGGAATGTAGGCACAAATACCTGTGTCCAGAGTTATGTCCGAGACAGTTTATAAACAACATTTGTTTATATATGTGGACATGAGGCTTCACATTATCATTGTCAGGAATGTAGACACAAAGACCTGTGTCCAGAGTTATGTCCTGGACAGTTTATAAACAACATTTGATTATATATGTGGACATGAGGCTTCACATTATCATTGTCAGGAATGTAGACACAAAGACCTGTGTCCAGAGTTATGTCCGAGACAGTTTATAAACAACATTTGCTTATATATGTGGACATGAGGCTTCACATTATCATTGCCAGGAATGTAGACACAAAGACCTGTGTCCAGAGTTATGTCCGAGACAGTTTATAAACAACATTTGTTTATATATGTGGACATGAGGCTTCACATTATCATTGTCAGGAATGTAGGCACAAAGACCTGTGTCCAGAGTTATGTCCTAGACAGTTTATAAACAACATTTGTTTATATATGTGGACATGAGGCTTCACATTATCATTGTCACGAATGTAGACACAAAGACCTGTGTCCAGAGTTATGTCCTAGACTGTTTATAAACAACATTTGTTTATATATGTGGACATGAGGCTTCACATTATCATTGTCAGGAATGTAGACACAAAGACCTGTGTCCAGAGTTATGTCCGAGACAGTTTATAAACAACATTTGTTTATATATGTGGACATGAGGCTTCACATTATCATTGTCAGGAATGTAGACACAAAGACCTGTTTCCAGAGTTATGTCCGAGACAGTTTATAAACAACATTTGTTTATATATGTGGACATGAGGCTTCACATTATCATTGCCAGGAATGTAGACACAAAGACCTGTGTCCAGAGTTATGTCCGAGACAGTTTATAAACAACATTTGTTTATATATGTGGACATGAGGCTTCACATTATCATTGCCAGGAATGTAGACACAAAGACCTGTGTCCAGAGTTATGTCCTAGACAGTTTATAAACAACATTTGTTTATATATGTGGACAATAGGCTTCACATTATCATTGCCAGGAATGTAGACACAAAGACCTGTGTCCAGAGTTATGTCCTAGACAGTTTATAAACAACAATTGTTTATATATGTGGACATGAAGCTTCACATTATCATTGTCAGGAATGTAGACACAAAGACCTGTGTCCAGAGTTATGTCCGAGACAGTTTATAAACAACATTTGTTTATATATGTGGACATGAGGCTTCACATTATCATTGCCAGGAATGTAGACACAAAGACCTGTGTCCAGAGTTATGTCCGAGACAGTTTATAAACAACATTTGTTTATATATGTGGACATGAGGCTTCACATTATCATTGCCAGGAATGTAGACACAAAGACCTGTGTCCAGAGTTATGTCCTGGACAGTTTATAAACAACATTTGTTTATATATGTGGACATTAGGCTTCACATTATCATTGCCAGGAATGTAGACACAAAGACCTGTGTCCAGAGTTATGTCCTAGACAGTTTATAAACAACATTTGTTTATATATGTGGACATGAGGCTTCACATTATCATTGTCAGGAATGTAGACACAAAGACCTGTGTCCAGAGTTATGTCCGAGACAGTTTATAAACAACATTTGTTTATATATGTGGACATGAGGCTTCACATTATCATTGCCAGGAATGTAGACACAAAGACCTGTGTCCAGAGTTATGTCCGAGACAGTTTATAAACAACATTTGTTTATATATGTGGACATGAGGCTTCACATTATCATTGCCAGGAATGTAGACACAAAGACCTGTGTCCAGAGTTATGTCCTAGACAGTTTATAAACAACATTTGTTTATATATGTGGACAATAGGCTTCACATTATCATTGCCAGGAATGTAGACACAAAGACCTGAGTCCAGAGTTATGTCCTAGACAGTGTATAAACAACATTTGTTTATATATGTGGACATGAAGCTTCACATTATCATTGTCAGGAATGTAGACACAAAGACCTGTGTCCAGAGTTATGTCCGAGACAGTTTATAAACAACATTTGTTTATATATGTGGACATGAGGCTTCACATTATCATTGCCAGGAATGTAGACACAAAGACCTGTGTCCAGAGTTATGTCCTAGACAGTTTATAAACAACATTTGTTTATATATGTGGACATGAGGCTTCACATTATCATTGCCAGGAATGTAGACACAAAGACCTGTGTCCAGAGTTATGTCCGAGACAGTTTATAAACAACATTTGTTTATATATGTGGACATGAGGCTTCACATTATCATTGTCAGGAATGTAGACACAAAGACCTGTGTCCAGAGTTATGTCCGAGACAGTTTATAAACAACATTTGTTTATATATGTGGACATGAGGCTTCACATTATCATTGCCAGGAATGTAGACACAAAGACCTGTGTCCAGAGTTATGTCCTAGACAGTTTATAAACAACATTTGTTTATATATGTGGACATGAGGCTTCACATTATCATTGTCAGCAATGTAGACACAAAGACCTGTGTCCAGAGTTATGTCCTAGACAGTTTATAAACAACATTTGTTTATATATGTGGACATGAGGCTTCACATTATCATTGCCAGGAATGTAGACACAAAGAACTGTGTCCAGAGTTATGTCCTGGACAGTTTATAAACAACATTTGTTTATATATGTGGACATGAGGCTTCACATTATCATTGCCAGGAATGTAGACACAAAGACCTGTGTCCAGAGTTATGTCCGAGACAGTTTATAAACAACATTTGTTTATATATGTGGAGATGAGGCTTCACATTATCATTGTCCGGAATGTAGGCACAAATACATGTGTCCAGAGTTATGTCCTAGACAGTTTATAAACAACATTTGTTTATATATGTGGACATGAGGCTTCACATTATCATTGTCAGGAATGTAGACACAAAGACCTCTGTCCAGAGTTATGTCCGAGACAGTTTATAAACAACATTTGTTTATATATGTGGACATGAGGCTTCACATTATCATTGTCAGGAATGTAGACACAAAGACCTGTGTCCAGAATTATGTCCGAGACAGTTTATAAACAACATTTGTTTATATATGTGGACATGAGGCTTCACATTATCATTGCCAGGAATGTAGACACAAAGACCTGTGTCCAGAGTTATGTCCTAGACAGTTTATAAACAACATTTGTTTATATATGTGGACAATAGGCTTCACATTATCATTGCCAGGAATGTAGACACAAAGACCTGTGTCCAGAGTTATGTCCTAGACAGTTTATAAACAACGATTGTTTATATATGTGGACATGAAGCTTCACATTATCATTGTCAGGAATGTAGACACAAAGACCTGTGTCCAGAGTTATGTCCGAGACAGTTTATAAACAACATTTGTTTATATATGTGGACATGAGGCTTCACATTATCATTGCCAGGAATGTAGACACAAAGACCTGTGTCCAGAGTTATGTCCGAGACAGTTTATAAACAACATTTGTTTATATATGTGGACATGAGGCTTCACATTATCATTGCCAGGAATGTAGACACAAAGACCTGTGTCCAGAGTTATGTCCTGGACAGTTTATAAACAACATTTGTTTATATATGTGGACATGAGGCTTCACATTATCATTGCCAGGAATGTAGACACAAAGACCTGTGTCCAGAGTTATGTCCTAGACAGTTTATAAACAACATTTGTTTATATATGTGGACATGAGGCTTCACATTATCATTGTCAGGAATGTAGACACAAAGACCTGTGTCCAGAGTTATGTCCGAGACAGTTTATAAACAACATTTGTTTATATATGTGGACATGAGGCTTCACATTATCATTGCCAGGAATGTAGACACAAAGACCTGTGTCCAGAGTTATGTCCGAGACAGTTTATAAACAACATTTGTTTATATATGTGGACATGAGGCTTCACATTATCATTGCCAGGAATGTAGACACAAAGACCTGTGTCCAGAGTTATGTCCTAGACAGTTTATAAACAACAATTGTTTATATATGTGGACAATAGGCTTCACATTATCATTGCCAGGAATGTAGACACAAAGACCTGTGTCCAGAGTTATGTCCTAGACAGTGTATAAACAACATTTGTTTATATATGTGGACATGAAGCTTCACATTATCATTGTCAGGAATGTAGACACAAAGACCTGTGTCCAGAGTTATGTCCGAGACAGTTTATAAACAACATTTGTTTATATATGTGGACATGAGGCTTCACATTATCATTGCCAGGAATGTAGACACAAAGACCTGTGTCCAGAGTTATGTCCTAGACAGTTTATAAACAACATTTGTTTATATATGTGGACATGAGGCTTCACATTATCATTGCCAGGAATGTAGACACAAAGACCTGTGTCCAGAGTTATGTCCGAGACAGTTTATAAACAACATTTGTTTATATATGTGGACATGAGGCTTCACATTATCATTGTCAGGAATGTAGACACAAAGACCTGTGTCCAGAGTTATGTCCGAGACAGTTTATAAACAACATTTGTTTATATATGTGGACATGAGGCTTCACATTATCATTGCCAGGAATGTAGACACAAAGACCTGTGTCCAGAGTTATGTCCTAGACAGTTTATAAACAACATTTGTTTATATATGTGGACATGAGGCTTCGCATTATCATTGTCAGCAATGTAGACACAAAGACCTGTGTCCAGAGTTATGTCCTAGACAGTTTATAAACAACATTTGTTTATATATGTGGACATGAGGCTTCACATTATCATTGCCAGGAATGTAGACACAAAGAACTGTGTCCAGAGTTATGTCCTGGACAGTTTATAAACAACATTTGTTTATATATGTGGACATGAGGCTTCACATTATCATTGCCAGGAATGTAGACACAAAGACCTGTGTCCAGAGTTATGTCCGAGACAGTTTATAAACAACATTTGTTTATATATGTGGACATGAGGCTTCACATTATCATTGTCAGGAATGTAGACACAAAGACCTCTGTCCAGAGTTATGTCCGAGACAGTTTATAAACAACATTTGTTTATATATGTGGACATGAGGCTTCACATTATCATTGTCAGGAATGTAGACACAAAGACCTGTGTCCAGAATTATGTCCGAGACAGTTTATAAACAACATTTGTTTATATATGTGGACATGAGGCTTCACATTATCATTGTCACGAATGTAGACACAAAGACCTCTGTCCAGAGTTATGTCCGAGACAGTTTATAAACAACATTTGTTTATATATGTGGACATGAGGCTTCACATTATCATTGCCAGGAATGTAGACACAAAGACCTGTGTCCAGAGTTATGTCCTGGACAGTTTATAAACAACATTTGTTTATATATGTGGACATGAGGCTTCACATTATCATTGTCAGGAATGTAGGCACAAAGACCTGTGTCCAGAGTTATGTCCGAGACAGTTTATAAGCAACATTTGTTTATTTATGTGGACATGAGGCTTGACATTATCATTGTCAGGAATGTAGACACAAAGACCTCAGTCCAGAGTTATGTCCTGGACAGTTTATAAACAACATTTGTTTATATATGTGGACATGAGGCTTCACATTATCATTGCCAGGAATGTAGGCACAAATACCTGTGTCCAGAGTTATGTCCGAGACAGTTTATAAACAACATTTGTTTATATATGTGGACATGAGGCTTCACATTATCATTGTCAGGAATGTAGACACAAAGACCTGTGTCCAGAGTTATGTCCTGGACAGTTTATAAACAACATTTGTTTATATCTGTGGACATGAGGCTTCACATTATCATTGTCAGGAATGTAGACACAAAGACCTGTGTTCAGAGTTATGTCCGAGACAGTTTATAAACAACATTTGCTTATATATGTGGACATGAGGCTTCACATTATCATTGCCAGGAATGTAGACACAAAGACCTGTGTCCAGAGTTATGTCCGAGACAGTTTATAAACAACATTTGTTTATATATGTGGACATGAGGCTTCACATTATCATTGTCAGGAATGTAGGCACAAAGACCTGTGTCCAGAGTTGTGTCCTAGACAGTTTATAAACAACATTTGTTTATATATGTGGACATGAGGCTTCACATTATCATTGTCACGAATGTAGACACAAAGACCTGTGTCCAGAGTTATGTCCTAGACTGTTTATAAACAACATTTGTTTATATATGTGGACATGAGGCTTCACATTATCATTGTCAGGAATGTAGACACAAAGACCTGTGTCCAGAGTTATTTCCGAGACAGTTTATAAACAACATTTGCTTATATATGTGGACATGAGGCTTCACATTATCATTGTCAGGAATGTAGACACAAAGACCTGTGTCCAAAGTTATGTCCGAGACAGTTTATAAACAACATTTGTTTATATATGTGGACATGAGGCTTCACATTATCATTGTCAGGAATGTAGACACAAAGACCTGTTTCCAGAGTTATGTCCGAGACAGTTTATAAACAACATTTGTTTATATATGTGGACATGAGGCTTCACATTATCATTGCCAGGAATGTAGACACAAAGACCTGTGTCCAGAGTTATGTCCGAGACAGTTTATAAACAACATTTGTTTATATATGTGGACATGAGGCTTCACATTATCATTGCCAGGAATGTAGACACAAAGAACTGTGTCCAGAGTTATGTCCTGGACAGTTTATAAACAACATTTGTTTATATATGTGGACATGAGGCTTCACATTATCATTGCCAGGAATGTAGACACAAAGACCTGTGTCCAGAGTTATGTCCTAGACAGTTTATAAACAACATTTGTTTATATATGTGGACATGAGGCTTCACATTATCATTGTCAGGAATGTAGACACAAAGACCTGTGTCCAGAGTTATGTCCTAGACAGTTTATAAACAACATTTGCTTATATATGTGGACATGAGGCTTCACATTATCATTGTCACGAATGTAGACACAAAGACCTGTGTCCAGAGTTATGTCCTAGACTGTTTATAAACAACATTTGTTTATATATGTGGACATGAGGCTTCACATTATCATTGTCAGGAATGTAGACACAAAGACCTGTGTCCAGAGTTATGTCCGAGACAGTTTATAAACAACATTTGCTTATATATGTGGACATGAGGCTTCACATTATCATTGTCAGGAATGTAGACACAAAGACCTGTGTCCAGAGTTATGTCCGAGACAGTTTATAAACAACATTTGTTTATATATGTGGACATGAGGCTTCACATTATCATTGTCAGGAATGTAGACACAAAGACCTGTTTCCAGAGTTATGTCCGAGACAGTTTATAAACAACATTTGTTTATATATGTGGACATGAGGCTTCACATTATCATTGCCAGGAATGTAGACACAAAGACCTGTGTCCAGAGTTATGTCCGAGACAGTTTATAAACAACATTTGTTTATATATGTGGACATGAGGCTTCACATTATCATTGCCAGGAATGTAGACACAAAGACCTGTGTCCAGAGTTATGTCCGAGACAGTTTATAAACAACATTTGTTTATATATGTGGACATGAGGCTTCACATTATCATTGCCAGGAATGTAGACACAAAGACCTGTGTCCAGAGTTATGTCCTAGACAGTTTATAAACAACATTTGTTTATATATGTGGACAATAGGCTTCACATTATCATTGCCAGGAATGTAGACTCAAAGACCTGTGTCCAGAGTTATGTCCTAGACAGTGTATAAACAACATTTGTTTATATATGTGGACATGAAGCTTCACATTATCATTGTCATGAATGTAGACACAAAGACCTGTGTCCAGAGTTATGTCCGAGACAGTTTATAAACAACATTTGTTTATATATGTGGACATGAGGCTTCACATTATCATTGCCAGGAATGTAGACACAAAGACCTGTGTCCAGAGTTATGTCCTAGACAGTTTATCAACATCATTTGTTTATATATGTGGACATGAGGCTTCACATTATCATTGCCAGGAATGTAGACACAAAGACCTGTGTCCAGAGTTATGTCCGAGACAGTTTATAAACAACATTTGTTTATATATGTGGACATGAGGCTTCACATTATCATTGCCAGGAATGTAGACACAAAGACCTGTGTCCAGAGTTATGTCTGAGACAGTTTATAAACAACATTTGTTTATATATGTGGACATGAGGCTTCACATTATCATTGTCAGGAATGTAGACACAAAGACCTGTGTCCAGAGTTATGTCCGAGACAGTTTATAAACAACATTTGCTTATATATGTGGACATGAGGCTTCACATTATCATTGTCAGGAATGTAGACACAAAGACCTGTGTCCAGAGTTATGTCCGAGACAGTTTATAAACAACATTTGTTTATATATGTGGACATGAGGCTTCACATTATCATTGTCAGGAATGTAGACACAAAGACCTGTTTCCAGAGTTATGTCCGAGACAGTTTATAAACAACATTTGTTTATATATGTGGACATGAGGCTTCACATTATCATTGCCAGGAATGTAGACACAAAGACCTGTGTCCAGAGTTATGTCCGAGACAGTTTATAAACAACATTTGTTTATATATGTGGACATGAGGCTTCACATTATCATTGCCAGGAATGTAGACACAAAGACCTGTGTCCAGAGTTATGTCCGAGACAGTTTATAAACAACATTTGTTTATATATGTGGACATGAGGCTTCACATTATCATTGCCAGGAATGTAGACACAAAGACCTGTGTCCAGAGTTATGTCCTAGACAGTTTATAAACAACATTTGTTTATATATGTGGACAATAGGCTTCACATTATCATTGCCAGGAATGTAGACTCAAAGACCTGTGTCCAGAGTTATGTCCTAGACAGTGTATAAACAACATTTGTTTATATATGTGGACATGAAGCTTCACATTATCATTGTCATGAATGTAGACACAAAGACCTGTGTCCAGAGTTATGTCCGAGACAGTTTATAAACAACATTTGTTTATATCTGTGGACATGAGGCTTCACATTATCATTGCCAGGAATGTAGACACAAAGACCTGTGTCCAGAGTTATGTCCTAGACAGTTTATCAACATCATTTGTTTATATATGTGGACATGAGGCTTCACATTATCATTGTCAGGAATGTAGACACAAAGACCTGTGTCCAGAGTTATGTCCGAGACAGTTTATAAACAACATTTGTTTATATATGTGGACATGAGGCTTCACATTATCATTGCCAGGAATGTAGACACAAAGACCTGTGTCCAGAGTTATGTCTGAGACAGTTTATAAACAACATTTGTTTATATATGTGGACATGAGGCTTCACATTTTCATTGTCAGGAATGTAGACACAAAGACCTGTCTCCAGAGTTATGTCCTAGACAGTATATAAACAACATTTGTTTATATATGTGGACATGAGGCTTCACATTATCATTGTCAGGAATGTAGACACAAAGACCTGTGTCCAGAGTTATGTCCTAGACAGTTTATAAACAACATTTGTTTATATATGTGGACATGAGGCTTCACATTATCATTGCCAGGAATGTAGACACAAAGACCTGTGTCCAGAGTTATGTCCGAGACAGTTTATAAACAACATTTGTTTATATATGTGGACATGAGGCTTCACATTATCATTGTCAGGAATGTAGACACAAAGACCTGTGTCCAGAGTTATGTCCTAGACAGTTTATAAACAACATTTGTTTATATATGTGGACATGAGGCTTCACATTATCATTGCCAGGAATGTAGACACAAAGACCTGTGTCCAGAGTTATGTCCTAGACAGTTTATAAACAACATTTGTTTATATATGTGGACATGAGGCTTCACATTATCATTGCCAGGAATGTAGACACAAAAACCTGTGTCCAGAGTTATGTCCGAGACAGTTTATAAACAACATTTGTTTATATATGTGGACATGAGGCTTCACATTATCATTGCCAGGAATGTAGACACAAAGACCTGTGTCCAGAGTTATGTCCGAGACAGTTTATAAACAACATTTGTTTATATATGTGGACATGAGGCTTCACATTATCATTGTCAGGAATGTAGACACAAAGACCTGTGTCCAGAGTTATGTCCTAGACAGTTTATAAACAACATTTGTTTATATATGTGGACATGAGGCTTCACATTATCATTGTCAGGAATGTAGACACAAAGACCTGTGTCCAGAGTTATGTCCTAGACAGTTTATAAACAACATTTGTTTATATATGTGGACATGAGGCTTCACATTATCATTGCCAGGAATGTAGACACAAAGACCTGTGTCCAGAGTTATGTCCGAGACAGTTTATAAACAACATTTGTTTATATATGTGGACATGAGGCTTCACATTATCATTGACAGGAATGCAGACACAAAGACCTGTGTCCAGAGTTATGTCCTAGACAGTTTATAAACAACATTTGTTTATATATGTGGGCATGAGGCTTCACATTATCATTGCCAGGAATGTAGACACAAAGACCTGTGTCCAGAGTTATGTCCTGGACAGTTTATAAACAACATTTGTTTATATATGTGGACATGAGGCTTCACATTATCATTGCCAGGAATGTAGACACAAAGACCTGTGTCCAGAGATATATCCCAGACAGTTTATAAACAACATTTGTTTATATATGTGGACCTGAGGCTTCACATTATCATTGCCAGGAATGTAGACACAAAGACCTGTGTCCAGAGTTATGTCCGAGGCAGTTTATAAACAACATTTGTTTATATATGTGGACATGAGGCTTCACATTATCATTGTCAGGAATGTAGACACAAAGACCTGTGTCCAGAGTTATGTCCGAGACAGTTTATAAACAACATTTGTTTATATATGTGGACATGAGGCTTCACATTATCATTGTCAGGAATGTAGACACAAAGACCTGTGTCCAGAGTTATGTCCGAGACAGTTTATAAACAACATTTGTTTATATATGTGGACATGAGGCTTCACATTATCATTGCCAGGAATGTAGACACAAAGACCTGTGTCCAGAGTTATGTCCTAGACAGTTTATAAACAACATTTGTTTATATATGTGGACATGAGGCTTCACATTATCATTGCCAGGAATGTGGACACAAAGACCTGTGTCCAGAGTTATGTCCGAGACAGTTTATAAACAACATTTGTTTATATATGTGGACATGAGGCTTCACATTATCATTGTCAGGAATGTAGACACAAAGACCTGTGTCCAGAGTTATGTCCGAGACAGTTTATAAACAACATTTGTTTATATATGTGGACATGAGGCTTCACATTATCATTGTCAGGAATGTAGACACAAAGACCTGTGTCCAGAGTTATGTCCTGGACAGTTTATAAACAACATTTGTTTATATATGTGGACATGAGGCTTCACATTATCATTGTCAGGAATGTAGACACAAAGACCTGTGTCCAGAGTTATGTCCTAGACAGTTTATAAACAACATTTGTTTATATATGTGGACATGAGGCTTCACATTATCATTGTCAGGAATGTAGACACAAAGACCTGTGTCCAGAGTTATGTCCGAGACAGTTTATAAACAACATTTGTTTATATATGTGGACATGAGGCTTCACATTATCATTGCCAGGAATGTAGACACAAAGACCTGTGTCCAGAGTTATGTCCGAGACAGTTTATAAACAACATTTGTTTATATATGTGGACATGAGGCTTCACATTATCATTGTCAGGAATGTAGACACAAAGACCTGTGTCCAGAGTTATGTCCGAGACAGTTTATAAACAACATTTGTTTATATATGTGGACATGAGGCTTCACATTATCATTGTCAGGAATGTAGACACAAAGACCTGTGTCCAGAGTTATGTCCTGGACAGTTTATAAACAACATTTGTTTATATATGTGGACATGAGGCTTCACATTATCATTGTCAGGAATGTAGACACAAAGACCTGTGTCCAGAGTTATGTCCTAGACAGTTTATAAACAACATTTGTTTATATATGTGGACATGAGGCTTCACATTATCATTGTCAGGAATGTAGACACAAAGACCTGTGTCCAGAGTTATGTCCGAGACAGTTTATAAACAACATTTGTTTATATATGTGGACATGAGGCTTCACATTATCATTGCCAGGAATGTAGACACAAAGACCTGTGTCCAGAGTTATGTCCGAGACAGTTTATAAACAACATTTGTTTATATATGTGGACATGAGGCTTCACATTATCATTGTCAGGAATGTAGACACAAAGACCTGTGTCCAGAGTTATGTCCGAGACAGTTTATAAACAACATTTGTTTATATATGTGGACATGAGGCTTCACATTATCATTGCCAGGAATGTAGACACAAAGACCTGTCTCCAGAGTTATGTCCGAGACAGTTTATAAACAACATTTGTTTATATATGTGGACATGAGGCTTCACATTATCATTGCCAGGAATGTAGACACAAAGACCTGTGTCCAGAGTTATGTCCTAGACAGTTTATAAACAACATTTGTTTATATATGTGGACATGAGGCTTCACATTATCATTGCCAGGAATGTAGACACAAAGACCTGTGTCCAGAGTTATGTCCGAGACAGTTTATAAACAACATTTGTTTATATATGTGGACATGAGGCTTCACATTATCATTGCCAGGAATGTAGACACAAAGACCTGTGTCCAGAGTTATGTCCGAGACAGTTTATAAACAACATTTGTTTATATATGTGGACATGAGGCTTCACATTATCATTGTCAGGAATGTAGACACAAAGACCTGTGTCCAGAGTTATGTCCTAGACAGTTTATAAACAACATTTGTTTATATATGTGGACATGAGGCTTCACATTATCATTGTCAGGAATGTAGACACAAAGACCTGTGTCCAGAGTTATGTCCTAGACAGTTTATAAACAACATTTGTTTATATATGTGGACATGAGGCTTCACATTATCATTGCCAGGAATGTAGACACAAAGACCTGTGTCCAGAGTTATGTCCGAGACAGTTTATAAACAACATTTGTTTATATATGTGGACATGAGGCTTCACATTATCATTGTCAGGAATGTAGACACAAAGACCTGTGTCCAGAGTTATGTCCTAGACAGTTTATAAACAACATTTGTTTATATATGTGGACATGAGGCTTCACATTATCATTGCCAGGAATGTAGACACAAAGACCTGTGTCCAGAGTTATGTCCTGGATAGTTTATAAACAACATTTGTTTTTATATGTGGACATGAGGCTTCACATTATCATTGCCAGGAATGTAGACACAAAGACCTGTGTCCAGAGTTATGTCCTAGACAGTTTATAAACAACATTTGTTTATATATGTGGACATGAGGCTTCACATTATCATTGCCAGGAATGTAGACACAAAGACCTGTGTCCAGAGTTATGTCAGAGACAGTTTATAAACAACATTTGTTTATATATGTGGACATGAGGCTTCACATTATCATTGTCAGGAATGTAGACACAAAGACCTGTGTCCAGAGTTATGTCCTAGACAGTTTATAAACAACATTTGTTTATATATGTGGACATGAGGCTTCACATTATCATTGCCAGGAATGTAGACACAAAGACCTGTGTCCAGAGTTATGTCCTAGACAGTTTATAAACAACATTTGTTTATATATGTGGACATGAGGCTTCACATTATCATTGCCAGGAATGTAGACACAAAGACCTGTGTCCAGAGTTATGTCCGAGACAGTTTATAAACAACATTTGTTTATATATGTGGACATGAGGCTTCACATTATCATTGTCAGGAATGTAGACACAAAGACCTGTGTCCAGAGTTATGTCCGAGACAGTTTATAAACAACATTTGTTTATATATGTGGACATGAGGCTTCACATTATCATTGTCAGGAATGTAGACACAAAGACCTGTGTCCAGAGTTATGTCCTAGACAGTTTATAAACAACATTTGTTTATATATGTGGACATGAGGCTTCACATTATCATTGCCAGGAATGTAGACACAAAGACCTGTGTCCAGAGTTATGTCCTAGACAGTTTATAAACAACATTTGTTTATATATGTGGACATGAGGCTTCACATTATCATTGCCAGGAATGTAGACACAAAGACCTGTGTCCAGAGTTATGTCCGAGACAGTTTATAAACAACATTTGTTTATATATGTGGACATGAGGCTTCACATTATCATTGTCAGGAATGTAGACACAAAGACCTGTGTCCAGAGTTATGTCCGAGACAGTTTATAAACAACATTTGTTTATATATGTGGACATGAGGCTTCACATTATCATTGTCAGGAATGTAGACACAAAGACCTGTGTCCAGAGTTATGTCCTGGACAGTTTATAAACAACATTTGTTTATATATGTGGACATGAGGCTTCACATTATCATTGTCAGGAATGTAGACACAAAGACCTGTGTCCAGAGTTATGTCCTGGACAGTTTATAAACAACATTTGTTTATATATGTGGACATGAGGCTTCACATTATCATTGTCAGGAATGTAGAAACAAAGACCTGTGTCCAGAGTTATGTCCGAGACAGTTTATAAACAACATTTGTTTATATATGTGGACATGAGGCTTCACATTATCATTGCCAGGAATGTAGACACAAAGACCTGTGTCCAGAGTTATGTCCGAGACAGTTTATAAACAACATTTGTTTATATATGTGGACATGAGGCTTCACATTATCATTGTCAGGAATGTAGACACAAAGACCTGTGTCCAGAGTTATGTCCGAGACAGTTTATAAACAACATTTGTTTATATATGTGGACATGAGGCTTCACATTATCATTGCCAGGAATGTAGACACAAAGACCTGTCTCCAGAGTTATGTCCGAGACAGTTTATAAACAACATTTGTTTATATATGTGGACATGAGGCTTCACATTATCATTGCCAGGAATGTAGGCACAAAGACCTGTGTCCAGAGTTATGTCCGAGACAGTTTATAAACAACATTTGTTTATATATGTGGACATGAGGCTTCACATTATCATTGCCAGGAATGTAGACACAAAGACCTGTGTCCAGAGTTATGTCCTAGACTAGTTAACGACCCTTATGAAAATCTCTGGAATACCATTCCTACATCTTTATTGTCCATCCATAATTATTCTTGACACTGATTGGCTTGCTAGAATATTTCAGAGGACAGTTAAAAGTGAACCACATTGTGTTACATGGAGACCAGAACAGATAAGGATGGTAGATCACCTTTCCTAAAGGACATTAATGGACCAGATAGATTGTTATAAAAATCGATGATGGCTTCATAGTAACATTATTAAGTCCAGATTTCAATTCCAGATTTTATTCATCAATTGAATGCATTACACAATTGAATTTTAAATTCCACCATCTGTTATGGTGGGATTTGAACCCATGTCCCCCGGGAATGAGCCTGCGCCTCTGGTGAGATTGCCAGTATCCCACTTTCACTGACACGCTACATCAGATTCCTCCCTTAAGATACTACATAAAAACTTCCTCTTGGACCAAGCTGTTGGTCATCTGACCTCATATCTCCTGTTGTGTCTCTGTGTCATACGTTGCTTCATAATGCTCCTGTGAAGCATCTTGAGATGTTTTATTACATTAAAGGCACTATATAAATATAAGTTGTTGTTGTTGACATTTACTAGACATGACTTGTCTTACCATATACTTCCTGCTGGCCATTTGTTGTCCATGCTTTTTTTCTTTTCTCCAGCATCAAATACGTTTGTCCTGGGATGTGAACTCCAGAAATGTCCCCATCAGTGACAGTAAATACAGAATTTACTCCACCTCTCCTTTTTTAATCAGGGTGCAACGTTGACAACCCTCCAGTCCTCTGCCACCACTCACATATCCAAGGAGTATTGGAAGATTCTGGCCTGTGAATCTGCTATTCCCACCTTTCCCTCCCTCATACATCCCATTCAGGCTGGGCAAATGTTATCGTTGATTGTGGTACAAAACGTTTTGAAATGAAAAGGGTTAACTAAATCTATTTGTTCAGTAATTGCAATTAATGTCAGTCTCCATGGGCCCTAATTGTGTCACTGGAGGGTTTTCCTTTTCTATTTATAAGGGACTCTTTCAATGTGTTATCACATAGCGTCAAAGGGAACATCACGCTCGGCACTGACAAGGATCAGTGGCTCCAGAGAGAGAGAAGGGATAGATCAGAATCTGAGAACAATAGATTTGAATGTTACAACAATGGATCAGAATCTGAGAACAATAGATCAGAATGTTACAACAATGGACAGGAGTTTATCCTCGGATCTTTACTATCTTTCTACATATTGGGTTTGGTACTCATTAGACGATCGGATCTTGTATGCACTTGAGATAATTCAATATATTTACTATCCCATCCTGGCTATTGTTGGCGTCCCTGGTAAGTCTCTCGATACAGCTATTAATTCTATAAACCATGTTAAATTGCATTACTGCTCCTGTAGTTTACTCTGCCCTTCTTGCTGCTGCTACTGTTGCTGGTGAATCTCTACCTCCAGCTATTAGCTGTCAACCCATTGCTAATTGTATTACAGTTCTTGTAAATTCATCTTTCATCTTCGGTCCTGTCTTTGCTCCTGATAAGTCTCTATTTCTCGCTAGGTGATCTGTAAACCCTGTTTCACTGAAATACTCTTCTGTAATGTAAATATTGGGAAGACTGAAACCAGTGCCATTGGTCTTCATCACAAACTCCATCTCCTATCTGTGAATCACCTACCCCACCCTGCCCAATATCCGAGTCTGTTTACAACATCTGTGTTCTATTTATACCTGAGCTGAATTCATCTCCATATTCCCTACATCACCAACCCTGCCTATTACCACCTCTGTACTATCACCGATCACAACCTCTGCCTCAGCCCATCTGCTGCATAAACCCTCATCTGTGCCTTTATTCACTTGATTTTTCCAAATTGTATCCAGGTCACCCTCCCAGTTATAAACTTCTATAAACCACAGCCCATCCAGAACTCTGCTGCCTGTGTTCTAACTCAAACCAAATCCCGATCACCCATCACAACTGTGCTCACTGATCTACATTGGCTCCCGGTCTGGCAACACCCTTAATTTTAATATTCTCATTCTTGTGTTTGAATCCCTCCATGGCCTCACCCATCTAATTAGTCCCATTCCCCTGTCCATTCCCATATTCTTGAAAATCTTCCATCAAGTCTATTTCCATGTCCCCTTTTAAAGTGAATTTCCTTCCCTCTCTACCTCTTCTTGGTGGTGATTTTCAGCTCTTACAGCAGCACTGTTGCCCACATTGTGGAAACCTGGATCTATAAAAGGGTATGAGCTGAGCTCCCAGCCATTTCCGGTGTGGCCTGCACACTGTCCCATGCTGTGCAGTACTCTCGCCCGGGTGTACATTGTGTGCACCAGTAGCACGAGGAGTTGTGGAATGTCATGTCAAACTGCTATTCCAGCAGCTTTGATGCAGGGCTCTAGGTCAATAGCACCATGTATGTGCTGGTAGTGTGATTTGCACAGATGGGCACTTCTACTGTGGCCTGCACAATGCCCCACGCTGGGCAGGGCTCTAGGTCAATCGTTCCATGTACGTGTTGCTCATTTGAGGATGGTTTTGAATTTGATGTCAATGTACCATTCCAACAGCTTTGATGTACGTCTTTGAAACTTGGTCTGTACATGTTCACTGACCCCTGTGTTAGTCACTCTCGGCTGAACATACATTCAGCAGCAGCAGCAGGAACCCCCTCTAGTGTTATTTAAACGGACCAGGCATGCAACTTATAGGCTTTTGACTTACTTCTGCTCTTGTAAAGTTAGTGGAAGGTGCTGTGGATGGTTTCCTGGAGGTTGTGTTGTGAGCTGCTGCAAAAATTCAGGGAGGACAGAGGATTTTGTGCCCCAACGCTGGACGAGGTATGGGGACTGTAGTTACAGTGTCTCTGGCTCTGTAACATCACCAACAAATGGAGCAGAAGCTGCAGAGAGAGGAAGTTCTGTAACGGGGGAGGAGGAGGTGGCTCTGCCCTACCCACTCCGGGTTTTCCAAGAGCACATTTCCTACCAACATCTAAGCCTGGAGCAGTATGTGAGATGACTCTGTTTCAATAAAGAGGTAGTCACAGAGCTATGTCACCTCCTGAAATGAGAACTAGAGCCTCAGACCAGGGTGAGGACGGAGCTGTCAGTGGTTGTTAACGTCACAGTTTCATTGACATTTTATGTATCCGGACCTTTCCGGCAGGAATGGGAGACATATCCAACATTCAGTCATAGACAGTGATAGAGTCAGAGTCACTTACCACACAGAAGGATTTCATTAGGCCCATCGAGACCGTGCTGGTTCTCTGTGGAGCAATTCAGTCAGTTTTACTCCCCCACTCAATCCCGTAGCCCTGCAAGGTCACTTCCTTCAAGCACCCATCCAGTTTTCTTTTTAAATTGGGAGGAAGGATCAAATTGAAAGGAAGTAAAGCTGGTAACAGGAGGTAGAAAAGTCGAAGGTGACATTCGAAGGTAGGTGAAACAAAGGTGAGAATCAACTAGAATGCAGAATGTCAATAAGACACGGTTATGGGCACTGTACCTGAATGCACTCAGTATTCAGAACAGGGTAGATGATTTAAAGGCCCAAATAGAGGTAAATGAGTATGATCCAATTGTCATAACGGAAATGTGCTACAGGGTGACCAAGACTGAGAACTGAATACGCAAGCAGATTTGACCTTTAGGAAGGACAGGCAAAAAGGGAAAGGACATAATGTTGCTCTGATAATAAGGGATGGTATCAGTACATTAGTAAGGGAGGATCTCAGTTCTGAAGAACAAAATATGGAATCTATTTGGGTGGAGCTAAGAAACAACAAGGGGAAGTAAACACTGGTAGAAGCTGTTTGTAGGCCATCAAACAGTAGTGTTTTTGTGGGGAATGGCATTAATGGAGATGAGAGAATCATATAACATGGGCAATACAGTCATCATGGGTGACTTCAATCCTCATATAGACTGGGTAACCTAATGAGAACAAATGCTATGAATGACGAGTTTCTAGAGTGTGTTAGGGATGGTTTTCTAGAGCAGTATGTTGAGGCACCGACTGGAAAACAGGCTATTGTAGATCTAGTATTATGTAATGAATCAGGGATAATTAATATTTTTATTGTAAAGTTACCTTTAGGGATGAATTACCATAATGTGATAGAATTTTACATTATGCTTGAAAGTAAGGTGGTTCACTCTTAAGCCAGGGTGTTAAATTTGAACAAAAGAAGTTATGAAGGTATGAGGGGCAAATTGCCCGAGGTGGATTGGGAAACTACATTGAAAGGTATGATAGTACATAGGCAATCGATAGTCTTTAAATAAATATAATATAGTTTACAGCACCTATACATTGCTTGCAGGCACATAAACCCCAAAAGTAAAGGCAGTCAACTGTGGACAACAAAGGAAGTTAAGGATTGCATACGATTAAAACTGTGGTAAGCACTGCAGCTTCACAGCTCCAGCAACCGGGTTCAGTTCTTGGTACTGCCTAAGTGGAGTTTGCAAGTTCTACTGTAACCACGTAGGTTTCAGCCGAGTGCTTCAGTTTCCTCCTACAACCAAAGACTTGCAGGTTGCTTGGTAAATTGGCCATTGCAAATTGCCCCTAGTATAGGTAGGTGGTAGGAGAATGGTGGGAATGTGGTAAGGTATATGGGATTAATGTAAGATTAGTATAAATGGGTGTTTGTTGGCAGGCACAGACTCGGTGGGCCGAAGGGCGGTATCTGTATCTCTCTCTGACGCTATGACTCTATTAAAGGACAATAAAGTTGCCATAAATTGTAGTAAACCTGAGAATTGGGAGGATTTTAGAATACACCAAAGGAGAATGAAGAAACTGATAAAGAAAGGGAGAATAAAATATGAATGTTAGCTGGAAAAATATGAAAACAGACTGTAAAAAGCTTCTACAGGTACGTAAAAAGGAAACATTTGGCTAAGACAAATGTGAGTCCATCACAGGCAGTGTCAGTAGAATTTATAATGGGAACAGCGAAATTGCAGAGAAGCTAAATGATTATTTTGTGTCTGTCTTCACCGAGACACATATAAGAAATCTCAAGAATTAGAGATCCAAGGGATTGGGGGAATGATGAATTGAAGGAAATTAAAAGTAAAATAATGTGGATACTGGAAATCGTGAATAAAAACAAGAAATGCTGGAAACACTCAGCAGTTCTGGCAGCATCTGTGCAGAGAGAAGCAGAGTTAACGTTTCAGGTCAGTGACCCTTCTTCAGAACTGCAATGAATTAAAGGAAGTTAGTATTACTAAGAAGGTTGTATTGGAGACATTAATGGGGCTGAAGGTTGGTATGTCCCCAGCACCTGATATTCTACGTCCCAGAGTGTTGACGAGACAGCTATGGAGATAGTGGATGCATTGCTGATCATCTTCAAAAATGTTGTAGATTCCGGAGCGGATCCTGCAGATTGGAAGGATGCAAATGTCAGCCCACTATATAAGAAGGGAGGGAGAGCGAAAACAGGGAATTACAAAGCTGTTAGCCTTACATTAATCGTTGGGAACCTGCTATAATCAATTCTAAATGATGTTATAAATGGACATTTGGATAATAATGGTCTGATTGGGCATAGTTAACATGGATTTATGAATGGGAAATCATGTTTGACGAACCTGTTGGAGATTTTGAGAATGATAACAACAGAATTGATTAAGAGGAGTTGGCAGACATAGTATACTTGTATTTTCAGAAGGTTTTCAGAACCCCCAAAGGAGCTTGCTTCGCAAAATTAAAATACATGGTGTCGGAGGTAATATACTGGCATGGATTAAGGATTGGTTAACAGATTGGAAACAGTGAGTAGGAATAAACGGATCATTTTCGCGTTGGCATGCTATGACTAGTGGGGTACTGCAGGGATCAGAGATTGGGCCTCAGCTGTTCACAATATATTTCAATGATTTGGATGTGGGGACCAAATGTAATATTTCCAAGTTTGCGTCTGACACAAAACTAGGTGGGAATGTGTACAGTGAGGAACATGCAAAGCCGCTTCAAGGGGAATTGTTCAGACTTAGTGAGTGGGCAAGAACATGTTAGGTGGAATATAATATTGAAACATAGAAGGTAATCCACTTTGGTAGGAGGAATAGATGTGCAGAGTATTTCCTAAATGATAAATTAGGAAGTGTAGATGTACAAAGCGTCCTGGGTGTCCTTGCCAATAAGTCACTGAAAGCTAACATGCAGGTGCAGCAAACAATTACAAAGGTTAATGGCATATTAGCCTTTATCGTAAGAGGATTTGAGTACAGGAGTAGTGAAGGCTTGCTACAATTGTACAGAACTTTAGTTAGACCGCACTTGGAGTATTGTGCGCAGTTTTAGTCCCCTTACTTTAGAGATACAGCACTGAAACTGGCCCTTCGGCCCACGGAGTCTGTGCCAACCAACAACCACCCATTTATACTAATCCTACAGCAATCCCATATTCCCTATAACCTCCGTGCTCTAGGGGCAATTTACAATGGCCAATGGATATGGGGACCAAAGTAACATGTTCAAGTTTGCAGATGACACAAAACTAGGTGGGAATGTGAATTATGAGGAAGATGCAAAACGGCTTCAAGGGGATTTGGACAGACTTAGTGAGTGGGCAAGAACATGGCAGATGGAATATAATGTGGAAAACTGTGAGGTGGGCCACTTGGGTAGAATGAATAGATGTGCAGAGTATTTCTTAAATGGTCAGAGATGAGAAAGTGTAGATGTACAAAGGGACCTGGGTGTCCTTGTCAATAGGTCACTTAAAGCTAACATGCAGGTGCAGCAAGCATTTAGGAAGGCGAATGTATGTTACTTTTATCGTTAGAGAATTTGAATACAGGAGTAGTGAAGTCTTGATCCAATTGTATAGAACCTTGGTTAGATCGCACCTGGAGTACTGTGTGCAGTTTTGGTCCCCTTATCTGAGGAAGGATATTATGACCAGAGAGGGACTGTAACAAAGATTCACCAGACTTGTTCCTGGGATGGCGGGACGGTTCTACGAAAAGAGATTGAAGAAACTGAACATGTATTCTCTCGAGTTTCGAAGAATGAACGGTGATCTCATTGAAACCAACAAAATACTTAAAGGGATAGACAAGGCAGCTAAGATGTTTCCCCTGGTTGGGGAGTCTAGAACCAAGGGACACAATTTGAAAGCCACTTAGGACAGAGATGAGGAGTAATTTCTTTACTCAGAGGGTTGTGAACCTTTGGAATTCTCTACCCCAGAGGGCTATGGAAGCGCAGTCATTGAGTATGTTTAAAACAGAGATTGACAGATTTCTATAGACCACTGACATAAGGGGATATGAGGATAGTGTGGGGAAAAGGCATTGAAGAGGATGATCAGCCATGATCATATTGAATAGTCGAGCAGGATCGATGGGCTGAATGGTTGAATTCAGCTCCTATGTTCCTATATTCCTTAGCTGCGTAACTCCTTCAAACTCGAGGTCAGTTTAGTCAGGCTGCTTTCCGAGGGTTCAGAATCATTGGCGGTTCACTTCCGATACTATGTCGTGTACACCCAGGATAGCATTTTTAGTCACCTCATAATCTAATGAACTTTTATCTGGCAGCAGTGAATAAACCCCATGGGCTTTCCCTGTTATTATGTTTTGTAAAAACAGCATCCAGCTGTCTTCCAGCCATTTCAGCTGCTTTGCAAGCTTATCAAAAGTGATGAAAAATTCTCCCACATCCTCCTCATTGAACTTTGGAATGAACTGGGAGAAGTTTAAGAGTTCAGCACATGGTCCTGAGCTGGGGGCAGCTCACACACTAGCTGTGCCTTCACCAGGTGCACTGGGTCTTCATCGAGTTGTTTGAGCCACCTTAACTCCCTTTCCTCCTTCTCCTTCTGGAACACTCTTACTTTTTCCCCTTCTTGACAATCACTCTGCTCTTTCTCACGCTCTCTGGAATTCTAATTCTAGTCTCTTCTGTTCTAGTTTTACCTTAGCTAACATTACTCTATCTGTTAGTGATTCTAACTCTGTTTGAGTCTTCAGCTTCAAGTGAAAAATGGTTGGCCACAAGTCTTAGGATTTCGGGTTTCCTAGCTTTGGATGGAGAGTAATCCCTAACTGTCCTGCTACATTACTCAACTTTTCAACAGAGAGGGGTTTTCGCCTGCACCAAGTTACTTCACTCTATATGTAACTCCCTTATTGCGAATCTACTTCCTTTATTCTAAAAGAGTGAGAGACGGAAAGCACGACAAATTATGAGGGCACAGATAGGGTAGATAGGAAGAAATCTTTTCCCTTCGTGGAGGTGTCAGTAACCATGGGGCATTGATTTAAGTTAAGGGGCAGGCGGTTGAGAGGTGATTTGAGGGAGAAAAATTCACCGAGAGGGTGGTTGTAATCCGGAACACACTACCTGAAGGGATGGAAGAGGCAGGACCCTTACAGGATTTAAGAAGTATTTAGATTAGCACTTGAAGTGCCAAAGCATACAAGGTTACTGGACTGGTGCTGGAAAATGGGATTAAAATGGACAGGCTTGATGGCCGACAAGGACACAGTGGTCTGAATGGACTGTTTCTGTCCTGTATAACTCTGTGACTCTATGACACTTCCAATTTCTCGTTTGTCGTTGGGTTACGATCTCGAGAACCTCCACATTTCAGTTACAGCAGGTGAGGAGAGGTCTCAGTCTCCCCTCTTGTCCTATCTTTCATTTGTTCGCAACTGGATTTATTCCTTTTTAGCAGTGGACGTGCTGACCACCTCAGTGAGTATTTTACCTTTTACCATTATTGTGATCGTGAAAGAACCAATCGGACAGGTTTTCTTGAGTTTAAACAAGAGGTGCGTTTATTATACTTAACAATCTAAACTGGATCTGAATAAAATAATAAAAATATACGGTGCACATTCAAGTGCACACTCATAGGCAAATCACACAAATAAGTAAGAGAGAGTGATAAATAATTTTAAATTTGTATTAGAGTCTATAATAAATTTAAGTCAGTGAGATTGGATAATTCTGTGGTCTGCGCCTTTGCCATCCTTATTTATGAGTTTCATGTCATCTGCAAGCATTGAAATTATGTTTTTTTTTACGTACAAGTCTCTATCACTTGTACATCTATCTACAAGTCAGGAAAAGCACTGATTCTAATACTAACCCCTGAGAAACAACACTGAATACTCCCCCTCCACCAGTCTGAACAATGACCGTTCATCACTTCTCTCTACTTTCTGTCCCTGAGTCAGTGTCATATCCACGCTATGACTGTCACATTAATCCATGTGCTCCATTTTTCATAGAACATAGAACATAGAACATTACAACGCAGTACAGGTCCTTCGGCCCTCGATGTTGAGCCGACCTGTGAAACCATCTGACCTACACTATTCCATTTTCATCCATATGACTATCCAATGACCACTTAAATCCCCTGAAAGTTGGCGAGTCTACTACTGTTGCAGGCAGGGCGTTCCACGCCCCTACTACTCTCTGAGTAAAGAAACTACCTCTGACATCTGTCCTATATCTATCACCCCTCAACTTAAAGCTATGTCCCCTCGTGTTTGTCATCACCATCCGGGGAAATAGACTCTCACTATCCACCCTATCTAACCCTCTGATTATCTTATATGTCTCGATTAAGTCACCTCTCCTCCTCCTTCTCTCCAACGAAAACAACCTCAAGTCCCACAGCCTTTCCTCGTAACACCTTCACTCCATACCAGGCAACATCCTAGTAAATCTCCTCTGCACCCTTTCCAAAGCTTCCACATCCTTCCTATAATGCGGTGACCAGAACTGTACGCAATACCCCAGGTGCGGCCGCACCAGAGTTTTGTACAGCTGCAGCATGACCTCGTGGCTCCGAAACTCGATCCCCCTACTAATGAAAGCTAACACACTATATGCCTTCTTAACAGCCCTATTAACCTGGGTGGCAACTTTCAGGGATTTATGTACCTGGACACCAAGACCTCTCTGTTCATCTACACTATCAAGAATCTTCCCATTAGCCCAGTACTCTGCATTCCTGTTACTCCTTCCAAAGTGAATCACCTCACACTTTTCCGCATTAAACTCCATTTGCCATCTCTCAGCCCAGCTCCGCAGCCTATCTATGTCCCTCTGTAACCGACAACATCCTTCGGCACTATCCACAACTACACCGAACTTCGTGTCATCCGCAAATTTACTAACCCACCCGTCTACACTCTCATCCAGGTCATTTATAAAAATGACAAACAGCAGTGGCCCCAAAACAGATCCTTGCGGTCCACCACTATCAACTAAACTCCAGGATGAACATTTGCCATCGACCACCACCCTCTGTCTTCTTTCAGTCAGCCAATTTCTGATCCAAAGCTCTAAATCACCTTCAATCCCATACTTCCGTATTTTCTACAATAGCCTACCGTGGGGAACCTTATCAAACGCCTTACTGAAATCCATATACACCACATCCACTGCTTTACCCTCATCCACCTGTCTGGTCACCTTCTCAAAAAACTCAATAAGGTTTGTGAGGCACGACCTACCCTTCACAAAACCGTCCTGAATATCGCTAATGAACTTATTCTTTTCAAGATGATTATAAATCCTATCTCTTATAACCTTTTCCAACATTTTACCCACAACCCAAGTAAGGCTCACAGGTCTATAATTACCAGGGCTGTCTCTACTCCCCTTCTTGAACAAGGGGACAACATTTGCTATCCTCCAGTCTTCTGGCACTATTCCTGTCGACAATGACGACGTAGAGATCAAGGACAAAAGCTCTGCAATCTCCTCCCTGGCTTCCCAGAGAATCCTAGGATAAATCCCATCTGGCCCAGGGGACTTATCTATTTTCACACTTTAAAAAATTGCTATTCCAAAATTTTCATAACAAGTCTATGACATGTCATTTGATCACAGGCCTTTTGAAAGTCCGTATACATAACACAAAACACACTATCCTCTTCAACACTCAGTTATGTTATCAACGAACTTGATCATGATTATCAGACGTGATTGGTCATTAACCTATCCGTGCTGTTTGTTATTTATTATACCATGTTTTTCCAAGAAAGATATATGTTTGTACAGGGTTATGGCCTCTCGAGATTTCCAAGCACTGACATTAGACTGACTGGTCAGTAGTTGCAGGGTTCAGTTCATGTCTCCTTTTTTAAGCAGGTTGTAGCATTTACAACCCTCGAGTCCTCTGTCAGCACTCCCAGATCCAAGGAGGATTGAAAGCTTCTGGCCAGTGCCTCTGCTATTTCCACCATTCCTTTTTTCAACAAACCTCATATATCCCAACGAGACAAAGGAACACTTCCACACTATTGTGGTACAAAAATTGTTGGAGAAAAAGGGGTTAACTGAACCTGTTTGTTCATTGACTGTAATTAATGTCAGTCACTATGGACCCCAATTGTGTCACTGGAGGTTTTCCCTGTTCTATTAATAAGGGAGTCCTTTCAATGTGTTAACTCATAGTTTCAGTGGGAGCATTACCCACGGCACTAACAGGGATCCGTGACTGCAGAGAGAGGGAGAGAGAGAGACAGAGATTGGATCGATCAGAATCTCGGAACAATTGATAAGAATATTGCAACAATGGGTCAGAATCTGAGGACAATAGATTGGAATATTACAACAATGGACAGCAGGACTTTCTCCTATTGGTTTGGCTTGGTTACTGCTGATTATGTTTGGATGATATTAGAATTTCGGATCTATTATGCTCTGAAAATGATTGAAACGATTTACTATCCCATCCTCGCGATTATTGGTGTCCCTGGTAAGTCTCTGTATCCAACCATTAGATCTATAAACCACATTTCACTGATTTAGTTTTCTTGTCATGTAAATCTTTGGAAGACGTAAGCCACTGTGTTCAGTCTCTGTCACAAAGTCCACACTATATCCACTATCTGTATTCCCCTACCTATCCAATGTCTGAGGCTGAAAGAGACTGTTTGGAACCTCTGTTTTATATTTATCCCTGAGATGAGTTCATCGCCATATTCCCCCCCACACCAACCCGACCTACTACCACCTCTGTAACATCACCCATCATCACCTCTGCCTCAGCCCATCTGCTGAATAAGCCATCATCTGCGCCTTTGTTAAATCCACACTTGACTATTCCAATTCTATCCCGGTCACCCTCCCAGTTATAAACCTCTGCTGACTGTATCCTAACTCACACCAAATCCTGATCAACCATTACCCCGTACTCACTGATCTACATTGGCTCCCGGTCTGGCAGCTCCTTAATTTTAATATTCTCATGGTCTCACCCTTCCAATTAGTCCCATTTCCCTTCCATTTCACATATTATTGAAAACATTATGCCGTCAAGTCTTTTCCCATTTCCCTTTTTGAAGTGAGTTGCTTTCACTCTATATCTTCCTCTGCTGTGATTTTCACTCTGTGGCAGCACTGGTGCCAATGCGATGAAACCTGGATAGAGAAAATGATGTGCACTGCACAACCAGCCACTTCTCGTGTGTCCAGCATAGTGCCCCATGCTGGGAAGGGATCTAGCCTGGGTATACCATGCATGTGCTGTTAGTGTGAGGAAGGGTTTGAATTGACGTCAATCAGCTAATCAGACAGCTTTGATGTATATCTTTGACACTTTGTCTGTGCATGTCCACTGACTGCTTGTGTTAGTACTCTCAGCTGAAAGTACATTCAGCAGCATGAAGAACCCCCTCTAGTGTTATTTAAAAGGACCAGACATCCAACTTACAGGTGAGGGGCTTTTGACTTACTTCTGCTATTGTAAAGTTAGTGGCGGTGCTGTGGATGGTTTTCTGGAGGTCGTGTTGGGAGCTGCTGCAAAGATTCAGTGAAAAAAGAGGATTTGTGACCCAACTCTGGACGAGGTATGGGGACTGTAGTTACAGTGCCTCTGGGTCTGTAACATGACCAACAAATGGAGCAGAGGCTGCCGAGAGGGGAAGCTCTGTAAAGCGGGAGGACAAAGGGGTTCTTCCCTACCCAGCCTGGGTTTTCCAAGAGCACTTTTCCCACCTACACCTAACCCAGGAGCAGTGTGTGAGGTGAATCAGATTCAATAAGGAGGTGGTCACAGAGCCGTGTCAACTCCTGTAACATGAACTGGAGCCTCACAAAAGGATGAGGACGGAGCTGTCAATGGTTGATATGGTCCGACTTTCATTGAACTTCTATGTATCTTTGAAAATTGATAATCAAACAAACTTAAAAGCTTTGTATCTGAATGCAGGAATCATTCGGAATAAAATAAATGAGTTAACAGCACAAATGAAGACGAATGGGTATGATTCATTGGCAATGACTGATACGTGGTTGCAGGGAATTCAGGTTTGGGAATTGAATATCCAAGGGTACTTAGTATTTTGGAAGGATAGACAGGAAGGAAAAGGAAGAGGTGTACCATTGTTAGTAGAGAAAAATATCAGTGCTATGGTGAGAAATGATATAGGCACTGGAGATCAAGACGTAGATTCAGTGTGCATAGAAATAAGTAATAGAAAGGGGAAGAAGCCCCTGGTGGGAGTAATCTATAGTTCCCCAAACAGTAGTCCCGCAGTGGGGAACAGTATAAACCAAGAAATACTGTGAGAACTTGTGAGAAAGGTACGGCAAGGGTGATTTTAATATGTATATAGACTGGATTAGTCAAATTGTCAAAGGTAGCCCCGAGGGAGAGTTCATTGAATGCATTAGAGATTGTTTTTTGGAGCAGTATGTTGTGGAACCAACTAGGGAGCAGGCTATTCTAGATTTGGCATTGTGAAATGAGGTGGGATTAACTAATGATCTCATAGTTAAGGATCCTCTACGGAACAGTGATCATCGCTTGCTGGAATTTCAAATCCATTTTGAGGGCGAGAAACTGGAGTCCCGCTCCAGCGTTCTGGAGTCAAACAAAGGTAATTACATAGACATGAGGACTGATTTGGCCCTCGTGGACTGGGCAGAAAGACTAAAAGGGAGGAAAGTTGATGGGCAGTGGCAGATGTTTCAGGAGAAATTCAATTCCTCCCAACTAAAATGTATTCCAAAGAGGAAGAAAGATTCGAAGAGGGGGAAAGACATCCGTGGCTAAGCAAGGAAGTTAAGGATAACATAAAGACAAAGACTAAGGCTTACCATATTGCAAAGGCCACTGGCAGGCTGGAGGATTGGGAAATATTTAAAGATCAACAAAGGGTTGCTAAAAAATAAATAAAAAGTGAAAAAGTACATTTTGAAAGAAAATTAGCACAAAATATAAACGCGGATAGCAAAAGCTTCTTTAAGTATATGAAAGGTAAGAGAGTAGCTAAAGTGAATATTGGTCCCTTGGAGGATGAGACTGGGATGTTGATAGAGGGGGACACAGAAATGGCGGAGACACTAAATCAGTATTTTGCCTCAGTTGTCACGGTGGAGGACACTAGTACCATCTCTATAGTAACTGGTAATGTAGAAGTTACAGAAAGAGAGGAATTTAGAACAATCATAATATGGGGAGGCGGTTGTGTAGTGGTATTGTCACTGGACTAATAAACCAGGGACCCAGGGTATTGTTCTGGGGACATGGGTTCGAATCCCACCACAGCAGAAGGTGGACTTTGAATTCTATTAATAAATCTGGAATTAAAAGCTAGTCTGGTGATGGCCATGAAACCATTGTTGATTGTTGTAAAAACCCATCTGGTTCACTAATGTCCTTAACGGAAGGAAATCTGCTGTCCATACCCTGACTCCATACCCACAGCAATATGATTGACTCTTACATGCCCTCTGACGTGGCCTAGCAAGCCACTCAGTTGTAACTAACTACTACGGAGTCAATAAAAAGGAATGAAACTGCACGGACCACCCAGCATTGACCGGGAACGACCACGGCAAACCCAGCCCTGTCCACCCTGCGAAGTCCTCCTGACTAACATCTGGGGGCTTGTTGGGAGCCCAGCCGAAGTTGGGAGAGCTCTCCCACAGACTATTCAAGCAACAGCCTGAAAAAGCCATACTCACGGGCAATGTCTCAGACACTGCCATCATCATCCCTGGGTATGTCCTGTCCCACCGGCAGGACAGACCCAGCAGAGGTACAGTGGCATACAGAAGGGACGGATTTGCCCTCAACAACGACCCTGGACCCCACGAAGTCTCATGGCATCAGATCAAACATGGACAAGGAAACCTCCTGCTGATTACCACCTACCGCCCTCGCTCAGCTGATGAGTCAGTATTCCTCAATGTTGAACAGCACTTGGAGGAAGCACTGAGGGTGGCGAGGGCACAAAATGTATTCTGGGTGGGGGACTTCAATGTCCATCACCAAGAGTGGCTCAGTAGCACCACTAGTGACCTCGTCCTCACCAATCCGCCTGCCGCAGATGCATCTGTCCATGACAGTGTTGGTAGGAGTGACCACTGCACAGACCTTGTGGAGATAAAGTCCCAACTTCCCATTTGGGATTCCCTCCATCGTGTTGTGTGGCACCAGCACCGTGCTAAATGGGACAGATTTCGAACAGATCTAGCAATGCAAAACTGGACATCCATGAGGCGTCGTGGGCCATCAGCAGCAGCAGAATTGTACTCAACCACAATCTGTAACCTCATGGCCCGGCATATTCCCCATTCTACCATTACCATCAAGCTAGGAGACCAACCCTGGTTCAATGAAGCGTGCAGGAGGGCACGCTAGGAGCAGCACCAGGCATACCTCAAAATGAGGTGTCAACCTGATGAAGCTACAACCCAGGACTATCTGCGTGTAAAACTGCGTAAGCTAAGTGAACAGAGCTAAGCGAACCCAGAAGCAATGGATCAGGCCTAAGCTCTGCAGTCCTGCCACATCCAGCCCTGAATGGTGGTGGGTAATTATCCAACTACCTGGAGGAAGTGGCTCCACAAATATCGCCATCCTCAATGATGAGGGAGCCCAGCACATCACTGTGAAAGCTAAGGCTGAAGCATTTGCAACAATCTTCAGCCAGAAGGGCCGAGTTGAGGCTGATTTCGGCCTCCTCCTGAAGTCCCCAGCATCACAGATGACAGACTTCAGCGAATTTGATTCATTCCACGTGATATCAAGAAAAGACTGAAGGCATTGGATACTGAAAAAGCTATGGTGCCCTGACAATATTCCGGCAGTAGTACTGAAGACCTGTGCCCAGAACATGCCGCACCCCTAGCCAAGCTGTTCCAGTACAGCTAAAACACTGACATCTACCCTGCAATGTGGAAATTTGCCCAGGTATGTCCTGTACACAAAAAGCAGGGCAAATCCAACCCGGGCAATTACCGCCCCATCAGCCTCCTCTCAATCATCAGTAAAGTGATGGAAGGTGACTTCAACAGTGCCATCAAACGACACTTGCTCAGCAAGAACCTGTTCAGTGATGCTCAGTTTAGGTTCCACCAGGGCCATTCAGCTCCTGACCTCATTAAAGCCTTTGTTCAAACATGAACAAAAGAGCTGAACTCAAGAGGTGAGGTGAGAGTGACTGCCCTTGACATCAAGGCAGCATTTGACCGAGTATAGCATCAAGGAGCCCCAGCAAAACTGAGGTCAATGGGAATCAGGGGAAAGCCGTCCGCTGGCTGGATTCAAAACTAGAGCAATGGAAGATGGTTGTGATTGATGGAGGTCAATCATCTGATCTCCAGGACATCACTGTAGGAGTTCCTCAGGGTAGTGTCCTCGGCCCAACCATCTTCAGCTGATTCATCAATGACCTTCCATCAATCATAAGGTCAGAAGTGGGGATGTTCGCTGATGATTGAACAATGTTCAGCACCCTTCGTGACTTCTCAGATACTGAAAAGCAGTATGTGTAGAAATGCACCAAGACATGGACAATATCCAGGCGTGAGGTAAGTGTCAAATAACATTCGTGCCATACAAGTGCCAGATAATGAGCGATTCCAACAAGAGAGAATCGAACCATCTCCCTTTGACATTCACTGGCATTACCATCGCTGAATCCCCCACTATCAACATCCTGAGGGCTACCATTGGCCAGAAACTGAACTGGAGTAGCCATAGAATTACCGTGGCTACAAGAGCAGGTCAGACGCTAGGAATCCTGAGGCGAGTAACTCACCTCCTGACTCCCCAAAGCCTGTCCACTATCTACAAGGCACAAGTCAGGAGTGTGATGGAATACTCTCCACTTGCCTGGATGGGTGCAGCTCCAACAACACTCAAGAAGCTCAACACCATCCAGAGCAAAGCAGCCTACTTGATTGCCCCACCCCCCCCCCATCCACCAACATTCACTCCCTCCACAACCGATGCACAGTAGCAGCAGTGTGTACCATCTACAAGATGCACTGCAGCAATGCACCAAGGCTCCTTAGACAGCACCTTCCAAACCCACGACCTCTACCAACTAGAAGGATAAGGGTATAAAATGATTGGGAACACCACCACCTGAAAGTTCCCCTCCAAGTCACACACCATCCTGACTTGGAACTATATCGCTGTTCCTTTACTATCGCTGGGTAAAAATCCTGGAACTCCCTTCCTAACAGCACTGTGGGTATACCTAACCCAAGTGGACTGCAGCGTTTCAAGAAGGCAGCTCACCACCACCTTCTCAAGGGCAATTCGGGATGGGCAATAAATGCTGGCCTAGCCAGCGACGCCCGCATCCCATGAATGAATAAAAAAAAGTCACGAGGGAAAAGGTACTGAACAAACTATTGTGATTGAAGGCAGACAAATCCCCAGGGCCTGATGGCCTACATCTTAGGGTCTGAAAGGAAATAGCAGCGGAGACAGTGGATCCATTGTTTATAATATTCCAAGATTCCCTGCATGCGGGAAAGGTTCCAGTGGATTGGAAAAATGCCTGTATAACGCCCTTATCCAAAAAGGGAGGGAGGCTTAATGTAGGAAACAGTAGACCAATTAGTTTAACATCTATCGTTGGGAAAGTGTCACAATCCATTATTAAGTAAGTAATAACAGGACATTAAGAAAGTCAAAAGCAACCCACCAGAGTCAGATTTTCTGAAGGGTAAATCGTGTTTGACGAATTTGCGAGAGTGCTTCGAAGCTGTGACAAGAAATGTGGAAAATGGGGATCCTGTAGATGTAGTATATCTAGACTTCCAGAAGGCATTTGTAAGGTGCCACACAAAAGGTTTATGCACAAGGTAAGATCACATGGTGTCAGGGGTAATTTATTAGCTTGGGTAGCTGATTGGCTAACCAACAGAAAACAGAGAGTCGGGATTAATGAGTCTTTTTCTGGTTGGCAAGATGTAATTCGTGGGGTGCCTCAGGGTTTGGCCCTTGGGCCCCAACTATTTACAATCTATCTCAATGACGGATGCAGGGATAGAAGGTACTATTGCCAAATTTGCAGATGACACTTAAATAGATTGATTAGTAAGTTGCAATAAATACATAAGAAATTTACAAATTGATATGGATAGGCTTGGTGAATGGGACAACATTTGGCAGATAGAGTTTAACGTGGTTATCCATTTTGGTCAGAAAAATAGAAAGGTAAATTATTATCTAAATAGAGAGAAACTTCAGAGTACTTCGGTGCAGAGAGATCTGGGTGGCCTCGTGCATGAATCACAGAAAACTAGTTTGCAGATACAGCAGGTGATAAGGAAAGCAAATTGAATTTTGGCATTTATTGCTAAAGGAATAGAATATAAAAGTAGGGAAGTATTGCTGCAACTGTACAAGGTATTAATGAGACCGCACCTGGAGTATTGCATACAGTTTTGGTCTGCTCACTTGAGGATGGATGTAGTTGCATCGGAGACAGTTCAGAGGAGGGTCACTAGATTGAATCCGGGGATGAGGGGTTTGTCTTATGAAGAGAGATTAAGCAGTTTATGCCTTTACTCTCTGGAGTTTAGAAGAATGAGACGAGATCTAATGGGGTATATAAGATCATTAAAGGATTGATAAAGTAGACGTAGAGAAGATGTTTCCTCTCGTGGGGCAATCTAGAACGAGAGGTCATAGTTTTAGGATAAAGGGGGTGCAGATATAAAACAGAGATGAAGAGAAATTTCTTCCCTCAAAGAGTCGTGAGTCTGTGGAATTCACTACGCCATAGTGCGGTGGATGCCGGGACATTGAGTAAATTTAAGGAGGAGATAGACAGATTTTTATTAGAAATGGGTTGAAGCGTTATGGAGAACGGGCAGAAAAGTGGAGTAGAGGCCGAGATGAGATCAGCAATGATCATATTGAATGGCAGAACAGGTTCGCGGGGCTGAACTGCCTACTCCTGCTCCTAGTTCTTATGTTCTTATCTGGATTGATCCAGGCAAGAGCGGCTGAAGGATCCATTATCTCTCTCTATGTTGTCTATTGATGTATCTGCTGTGTGACGGAGACCACCGATGTTGGGTGAGGTGAATTATACCGTCTGCTACCTCAGCAGGGAGAAGCAGGATGAGAGGTCTCGTGGCTTTGTCAGGATAGCAGAATACCTGATGGCGGAGGTATCTCTGCGGGGCCCCCATGTCAATGGGGAGAGGCACAGGAACTGAAACAACTCTCACTCCATTAATGTACAGTTGGTGTGTGTGAATGCCCAGTACATCATGTTGGTTAATGTCCACTATCCTGGCAGCAGCCATCATACCTTCATTCTGAAGCAGTCAGCCATTCCCAACACGTCAGGCCTCCATACAGAACCAGAATGTGGCTCATGACCTCTAAACTCTAGACACCTCTTCCCCCACACAAAACCACCAGGTGAAGCAATGGTTCCGATGTCTGAACCGCTCGGGGGGAGTCCTCCAGTACACACTGGATCAGGTGTTCAAGTTCATGGTGTTCTGCTGCACCCTTCATAATCCTCACCATCATGAGGACACAGGCATTGGCACCAGGAATCCGGAGGCCAACTCAGGAGGAGGAGGAGGCAGGGAGTATATTTCCTGGATGCCTTCGACCCGGACAGGCTGTCGGAGAGTCCCTGCTAAGATTCCAGTTCGCATCGGACAACCTCCCTTTCCCATCTTGGATCCCCCATTCTCCACCATTACACCCATCTGAGACGCCCCATCACAGTGTCTCCTTTATCACCATCCTGCAACAAACACCACCAACAAAACCCTTTTTATTAGCATCTTTATCAAACAACACATCCAATTGTACCAACAAAACTGAACTATTCACCCTTGTGTATCCCCTTAGTGCCAGTCTTGTGGATTTCCTCAACTTGCCTAGTTCTCCTACATAGTGTTTCCCCAGTGGCTGCAGCATGGCTGAGTTTCACTGGGGGTGACCGCAGATGGCCTTGCAGGACGTCCTCGTGCAGCTCTGTGACGTGAAAGCTCGGATTCAGACTGCACCATCTCGACATGGGCAGCAGCTCCAGCAATGTTCACATCTGAGTCCTGTGTATTATAACTCGTTTGTGACCTCGCCCTCCGGTGAGCTGACACATGAACTATCCTTTCCCCCTGGCCTGGCTGCAGCTCACTCATGCTCGGTGACTCACCACGTGCAGATTCCGACTCTATATCAGCCTCTAAGTTACACGCACTGTAAGTATTTGATCTGGTGACTGTGAGGGTCAGACCAAGTGATGGGTCTTCACCATCAGTGCTGTGCTGCTGCTCTCTTTCTATCTCCTGGAGCTGCTGTGACTGGGAAGCTGGCATTATTGGGTTATCATTGGAAAGTATAACATCAGAAGGGGAGGGTTGGGGTGAGGGATTGGGGGTGGTGGAAAGCAGGAGGTGCATGATCCCACCATCTGCAGCTTGTACATCTTCATTTCTGACGTTTACCAGTTCTGATGAAGTGTCACAGATCTGAAACATTAACTCTGTTTCTCTCTGCGCCGATGCTGCCAGACCCACTGAGTATTTCCAGCACTTTCTGTTCTCTTCCCTGAGCTCTGGAATTCTGTTCCTAAACCCTAAATACAGTAAGTTGCAGAGAGGCCAGTTTTAGGGAGTACTACTTGGACAGAGTACTAAATACAATAAAGTTAGTTAACTGTTGCATTTAGCATTTCACTTAATTTTATTCTGAACTTCTAGTTTCTTTCACAGTCTGTTTGTGACAGCTGGACAGTTCATTGATACTCATGGAATAAGAGGGTCAGTGTCAGCTTGGATACAAAAGATAAACTGGCTTAATGAGAGAAAACAGTGAGTTGTGGTAAACAGTTGCTTTTTTCGGACTGGAAGAAGGCCGACAGTGGTGTTTCCCCAAGGGGCAGTGCTTGGACCACTGATATTTTTCTGATATATATAAATAATTTGGATATTGGAACACAGAACACACAGATCGAGGGAGCTTCTGCTCATATCCACCATTCCCAGTTCCTGCTTTAGAGCCATAGACTCAACGGCTGGAAGGTACCTCTGTGTGGTTGTGGTGGTGACATCTCTCTCACTGTCAGTGACTGTGGTTAGTCTTGTTCTTAGACTGGTCTGCAGTTTAGGCCCAGGTTAGTACATACCCTGGTAATTTCCAGTTAACTTGTCGTCCTTGTATGGAGGAGATTGAGCAGAGACTGTGAGGCTCACAAATATGTTGTCTGAAGAAGAACCGGGATATCTGACTTTGTGTTTGGAGACAGCAGCCACTACTGCCCATTGTTGACTGATTGTGTCTGAAACTGTCGGATTTTATCTCAACACAGGGCGTGGTCAGCTTCAGGGGAGGCAGAGCTTTAACACGGGTCTAATTCCCTCATAGCCCCTCCTCACATCTTCTAACTCCTCCCCTAGTCTGGGAGTTTCTGCCTGTTAGTAAGTGTTTTGGTCCAGTATTTGTTATAATTTTCTCTCTGGATAATATACTCCATCATGTGGCTCCTGATCCAACAGTAACTGATTGTACAGGATGCCAATGTTCTCCTACCAACCTTCATTTTCCTTCTGTAAATTGTCCATCTCATCCTTCAATTCTTTGTGTCTTTTATTTAACCGTCAGGTGCAGAGATGTGCCCCATTAACCAACTTATCTCAACACTTTTTTATCTTAAATTTGTATTTCTGGACATCCTCAGATATTCGATTGAGAATTAAATCGTAATCCCCATCATACTGCTCGATAATCCTTAGGATGTCCGTCTCCCCAGGTGTGCCTGTTTTTTTTTCTCTGCCAGGTTATCAATTGACTATTTCCTGTGATATGCTAATGACATTGTATTTCTGGTTTTACTTATTCAAAGTCTCTTAAAGCTGCCCCACCGCCCGCCCCACCCCCCCACCCCCGCACCGCCCCCCCCCTCCCCGCCCCCCGCTCTTAGTGATGAGCACACCGTGTTCTGGTGTAAGCTTTCTATCTATCTCGAGATGCCCAAACCAGTCCCAATGACGAGCACACGTGTTTCACTGCACATTCTCTCTCTCTGTGACAACTCCCTGCCCAGTCTCTGCAATAACCCCAAGTTTTTGACCTATTCTAATCTTTCTCTGTCTCCAAATCTCCTACCCATTCGAGCAATGATCACTCAACTGAGTTTGTCATTTCAACTCTGGACGAGGTTTGGGGCCTGTAGTTACAGTGTCTCTGGGTCTGTAACATGAACAACAAATGGAGCAGAGGCTGCAGTGAGGGGATGCTCTGTAAAGAGGGAGGAGGAAAGGGATCTGCCCTACCCACGCAGGGTTTTCCAAGAGCACTATTCCTACCTACACCTAACCCAGAAGCAATGTATGAGGTGACTCTGATTCAATAAGGATCTGGTCACAGAGCTGTGTCACCTCCTGAAACACGACCTGGAGCCTCACACCAGGGTGAGGACGTAGCTGTTAGTGGCCGTTAAGGTCACAGTTTCATTGAACTTCTATGTATCTGGATCTTCCCAGGCAGGAGCAGGAGACATATCCAACATAGAGTGGTAGAAAGTGATGGAGTCATGGAGTCATGTGCGACACAGAAGGAGGCCATTTTGCCCCTCTGTGCCAGCTCTGTGTGGAAGAATTCAGGCAGTCCCAATCCCCCGCTCAATCCCCGTATCCCTGCAAGTTCACTTCCTTCAGGTGTCCATCCAGTTTCCTTTTAAAATCATTGATTGTCTCGGCTTCCACCACCCTCATGGGCAGTGAGTTCCAGCTCATTACCATCCACTGTGTAAAATATTTCTTCCTCATATCCACCTTCATCTCTTATCCAAAACCTTCCATCTGTGTCCCCTAGTCCGTGTTTCATCAGATAATGAGAAGACTTTTCCTTGTCTAACTTACCTAAGCCTATCATAATCTTGTACACGTTTATCATACCTCTCTCAATCTCCTTTACTCCAGGGAGAACAACTCCATCTTCTCCAGTCTAACCTTGTAACTAACCAACCTGCTCCACCACCCCCCTCCAATCCCTGGAACCATTCTGGTAAATCTCCTCTGCACCCCCTCAAGGACTTTACATTCTTCCTAAAGTGTACTGACCAGAACTGGACACAGTTCTCTAGTTGGGGCCTAACCAAAGCTTTATACAGTTTCAGTATAACTTCCCTGCTTTTGTATCTTTGCCTCTAATTATGAAGCCCAAGATCTGATTGGCTTTGCTTAACACTCTCCATATATGTTCTTCCACCTTCAAAGATCAATGCATATAGAGCCCCAGGTCCCTCAGTTCCTGCACAATCTTTAGAACTGTCCCATTAAGTCTCTATTGCTTTCCTATTCCATCTGACAAAATACATCACCTCACACTCCTCTGTATTAAATTCCACCTGCCACTTCTCTGGCCATTCTGCGAGCCTATCTATATCCTGTTGTAGGCATTTTGCATCATCCTCACTGTTTACCATTCCTCCAAGCATGGTATCATCGGAAAATTTTGAAATTCTAATCTGAATTCCAAGATCCATCTCATATATATATGTAACAAAAAAAAAATCAGTTGGTCCGAGAACTGACCCTTGGAAAACATCACTGTCTACCGTCCTCCAGTGTGAAAAACAACCGTTCACCAGCACTCTGCCCGAACTATCTCTTCTTTGAAGGTAGCCCATTGTTCAGCTCCTGTTTTCCTGCCAAACGTTGACTCTAATTTATTCGCCCCAGCTCCATTTTTACACTGGATGACTTGTTGAAGTTGACTTTCTCATAGTTAATTATTCTTACTCTGGATTGCTCTTTGGCCTTTCCCATAGTCAACAAAAACCTTATGATACAATGATCATTGTCCCCTAAATGTTCTCCTACTGATACTTAATCCACTTGGGTCCAGCTCATTCTCGAGAACCAGGTCTAGCAGTGCCTCCTTTCTCGTTGGACTAGCAACATACTGTTGTAGAAATGTTACCTGCACACATTGCAGTAACTCCTGCCTCCCTCTGCCCGTTAAATTGCTACTATCCCAGTCCATATTAGGATAATGAATGTTCCCCCATTGTAACTACTCTATAATTCTTGCATCTTTCATTAATTTTATTGCAGATTTGTTCCTCCACATCCTTCCCATTAGCCGATGGCCTATAGACAACACCGAGCAATGTAAATGAACCTTTTTTTGCTCTTTAGCTCGATCCAAATAGATTCTGTCCTTCACCCACCTACGCACCCACCCAGCCCCACTCCCACCTCCCCACACACGTCCCCGGGACTTTCTCTCTCTCCAGCATCATAATGTTCTCCTTAATCAATACCACCACTCTTATTCCTTTTCTCCCATTCCTATTTTTCCTGAACACCTTTTATCCAGGAATATTTAACACCCAGTTCTGCCCTTCTTTGAGCCAGATCTCTGTTATAGCCACAACATCATATTTCCACATGGCAATCTGCACCTGTACCTCACCAGTCTTGTTAACCACACTCCGTATTCACATACATGCACATCAACCCTGATGTACACTTTATTACTTCCTCCCTTCCTCAGACCCCAACTAATAACTTTCTCAACCCTACTATAGTGTTATCCATCTCTCCCAGTATTCTGTGCACTTTAGAATTCCTCTCTGATGTTTACTCCTGGTTCCCACACACCTGCCAATTTAGTGTAAACCCTCTCCAATAGCACTAACATATCACCCTGCAAGGAAATTAGTTCCAGCTCTGTTCAGGTGCAACCGTCCGGCCGGTACAGATCCCACATCATCCAGAACTGGTCCCGGTGTCCCAGCAATGCAAACCTCACCGCTTCTGCAGCATCCTCCCAGCCACACATCCATCGGTACTATCCTCCTATTTCTATACTCACTCGCACGGGGTACTGGCAGTAATCCGGAGATTACTACTTTGAGATGGCTAACTTGACCATGACACCAGGGAGGAAACACACCATCTTGGATGCATGTCTGCGGCCTCAGAAACGCTCGTCTGTTCCCGTGACTATCGAATCTCCTGTCACTGTCAACATTCTAGTCTTCACTGTATCCCCTCCCACCCCCAGGACAGCTGAGACATCCCGGGTACCATGGCCTTGTCTCTGGCTGCAGTCCCCAGATGAAACATCACTTTCCTCAGTATTGAATACTGGTTGGAGAGTGAGATGCACTCTGGGGTCTCCTGTGCTACCTGCCTGATTCTGCTTGACTGTAATTCTTCTTCCCTTAATCTGTGGGGTGACCACATCTATAACGTGTTCTTCACAAATTACTCAACCTCACGTAAAGACCACAGAGGCATCCATGGTCCCACCATCTGCAGCTTGTACATCATCCCAGACAGCAGGATGAAGAGGAGGTGGGAGTTAAGAAGGGGCATAAGGCAGGAACATAACGTCATCCTGAATGCTGACGGTGATGCCGGATGCTACGGGCTCTGTCACAGCCGTTCCCATGAGGTGGAGAATGAACTCCTCCCTCAGGCTCAGGGGATGAAGGTAAGCCTGGATCCCGACAGTTCACTGCTGCTCCCTGTCCTGTAAGAGAGAGAGAGCAGAATGTCAGTGATTGTGTTGCACTGTGTTTTGGAGATATGCTTGCAATAGCTGAATAGCTGGTGGTGTGTGAAGGCAGTGAAAGGTGGATGTGAGGCTGGTATCAGTGGAAGGTATGTAAAGGTGATGTGGAGTATGTAAATGTTAGGTGTGAGTCCTGAGTGATAAAGACTGCTGATGGGTGAGTGATGGGGGTGTGGTACATTGAGCAGTGTGAGAGGTTGGTGATGTTGGGGGTAGGAGATGTCATGTGGAAATGAATTCACTGACATTGATCACCCGTGTGAGCTCATTCTACTTCTTCTGGCTCTGCTGCCAGGTCCTGGGGCCAAGCTTCCTGCATTGACCTCCCTGGCCACCTGCTCCCATTCCCTTCGGAGTGCGTTTCTTGAGGGTCTCCATCCCACCCCACTGATACATGGCCTCCTGTCACCCTCCATGACTAAGGCCTCCAGCACTCCATCCGTGAATCACAGAGCCCTCTCTCTGTGCTAGTATTCAACCTACCTTTTCTCCAATTGCAGCATTCACAGTCAGCAGCAGCAGCCTCCTGTGATTCAGTTCAGCTTCCCTTTAAGAGGGACAGACGGCCTTTACAGGCTGAATCCTGGCTGAAACACGTGCTAGAGTCAGACACAGTTAAGTCTCCTGTTAAGCGTGCAGACAGACAGCAGCGCGGGTCACCCTGGGCAGCCCCTAGAATTTATGGAAATGAAATGAGGAGGCCCCAGAAATTTTGTGTCACCTGCCTCAAGTGGCTGATCATGACCTCTCTGCTCAAAAAGCGCTGCAAACCCGGTTTTCTCTCTCTTTCTATTTTCCTTTCCCTCTTCCCCCCTTTCTCACTCTCTCTCCCTTCACTCATTGTCTCTTGCTCATGGAATTAGAGACAGGTGAAGCACTGAAGGAGGCTATTCGGCCCTTTGTGTTAGTGCTGTTTCTTTGAAAGAGCTGTCTAATTATTACCACTCTCCTCCTTTATCCCCAGACTATTTTTTTCGCCTTTTCCAGTTTTTTATTATAATTCCCTTTTGAAAGATATTATTGAATCTGCTTCAATCATGTTTTCGGGCAGTGAATTTCTGATCCCAACAACTCGCTGAGAAGGAAAATTCTCCTCATTTCACCTTTGGTTCTTTGTCAATTACCTTCAATCTGTGTCTTCTTAATACTGAACTTTCTGACACTGGAAACAGTTTCACATTAATTACCCCATCAAAACTCTTCATGATTTTGAATTCGATATTAAATCTCCTCTTACCCTTCACTGCTTTAAAGAGAACAAACCCAGCTTTTCCAATCTCTCCATGTAACTGAATTCCCAGATCCCTGGTACCATATGTTTCAAATTCTGCTATTCCATGTGTCATGTACTGGGATATGCTGTAGTGTTTTATATAGATTTAGCATAACTTCCAAGGTTTGTTTTCTATGCCTCTATTTATAAAGCCCAGTATCTCATATGCTTTATTAACTGTTGTGCTAACCTGTCCTGCGACCTTCAACGATTTACACATAAACTCCCCAGGTCTCTCTGTTCTTGCACTCCCTTTACAGTTGTAACATGTAGCTTGTGTTGTCTCTCCACATACATCCTTCTAAAAGGTATTACCTCACATCTCTGCTGTGACAATTCAAATTACAGAAGATTGAAGACATTGTTTTCAGTCCCTGCTCCAAACTTAATTCCCTAGCTACCGACTCCATACCTCTCCCTGGCAATTGTGTGAGACTGAACCAGACTGTTCACACCTTGGTGTCATATTTGACCCCGAGATGAACTTCTAACCACATCTACACACCTTCACTAAAACAGCCTATCTGCACCTAGAAAATCATAGAAAAATCATAGAATGTTTACAACACAGAAAGAGGCCACTTGGCCCATTGTGTCTCTGCTATCCAAAAAACGACCTCCCCAGCCGAATCCCACCTTCCAGCATTTGGTCCCGAGCTCTGCAGATTAAATCACTTGAGGTGTAGCAAGGTACATTTAAAATCAGATGAGGTTTTCAGCCTCTTCTACCCTTTCAGAAACTGAGTTCCAGACCCCCACCCCACCGCACTCTGGGTGATTTTTTTCCTCATCTCCCCTCTAATTTTTCTACCAATCATTTAAATCCATGCCCTCTTGTCACTGATCTCTCTGCTAAGGTGAATAGACCCTTCACCACCACTCTATCCAGGGCCCTCAGCGTTTTGTACGTTTCAATCAGATTTCCCCTCAGCCTTCTCTGCTCCAAGGCGAACAACCCCAGCCTTTCCAATCATTCCTCAAAGTTGCATTTTCCCAGTCCCGGCAACATGTTTGATAAATCTCCTCTGTCCCCTCTCCAGTGCAATTACGTCCTTTCTGTAATGAGGTGACCAGAACTGCACACATTACTCAAGTTGTGGCCTAACCAATGATTTATGGAGTTCCAGCATAACCTCCCTGCTCTTATATTCAATACCTCGGCTAATAAGGGAAAGGATTCCATATGACCTCTTAACCACCTTATCGACCTGTCCTGCTACATTCAGCTATCTGTGGGCATTCACTCTAAGGTCTGTCACTTCCTCTACACTTCTCAGTATTCTCCCATTAATCGTGCATTCCTTTGCCTTATTTGACCTCCCCAAATGCATCATATCGCACTCATCCAGCCTGAATTCAATTTGCCACTTCTCTGCCCATCTGACCAGTCCATCAATATCTTCCTGCAGTGTACAGCTATCCTCCTTGCGATCTACCACACAGTCAATCTTTGTATCGTCTGCAAACTTCTTGACTATGCCCCTACCCTTACTTCCAAATCGTTAATGTATGCGACATAAAGCAGGGGTCCCAGTACTGAGCTGTGTGGAATTTGCTTTTTTTTTATTCATTCGTGGGATTTGGGCGTCACTGTCTGGGCCTGTATTTATTGCCCATCCCTTATTGCCCTTGAACTGAGTGGCTTGTGAGGCAATTTAATAGTCCATCACATTGTTGTGGGTCTGGAGTCACATGTGGCCAGACCAGGTAAGGACAGTAGATCTCCTTCCCTAAAGGGCATTAGTGAACCAAATGGGATTTTCAAACAATCGACAATGGTTTCATGGTCACCATTAGAGTAGCTGTTTAATTCCAGAACTATTAATTGATTTCAAATTTCATTATGTGTCATGGTGAAATTCGAATCCATGTTCCAGAGTGTTAACCTGGGTTTGCTGGATTTACAAGTTCAGTGACATTGCCACTACACCACTGTCTCCATTAAATGCTGCTGGAAAATTCCCTCCAGTCGCTAAAACGCCTGTCAACAATTACTCTTTCCTTCCTGCCACTGAGCTAATTTTGCATCCGCCTTGCTGCATTTCCCTGGATCTCCTGGGATTTTATTTTTAACAAGTCTGCTATGTGCGCCCTTGCTAAAAACTTTGCTAAAATCCAAGTAGACCGCATCAACTACATTAACCTCATCTAACGTCCTTGTTACTTCATCAAATAATCATGCAAGTTAGTCAGACACAATCTTGCCTTAACACATCTATGGTGATTATCCCTGATGAACCTGTGCCTTTCTAAGTGACAGTTTACCCTGTCTCTCAGACTAGATTACTATAATTTTCCCACTCTGAGGTTAGACTGACTGGCCTGTAGTTATTCGGTCTATCCTTCACTCCCTTTTTAAACAGTGGTACAATGTTAGCAGTTCTCCAATCCTCCATCACCACACCTGTATCCAGTGAGAACTGGAAAATCATGGATATACCTTTGGCTATTTCTTCTGTTGATTCTTTTAACAACCTGGGGTACATTTCATCACGCCATGGTGATGTATCAACTTTCAATGAGGCTAATTCCATTAGTAATTCCTCTCTGCCTATGTTTATCACATCCAATAATTCACACACCTCCTCCTTAACTACAATATCTGCACCGTTCCCCTCTTTTGTGAAGACAGTCACAAAGTATTCATTAAGAACCATATCAGTAACTACTGTCCCTACACATAGGTTACCTTTTCGGTCATTAATGGGCTCTACTCTCTCCTTAGTTGTCCTCTTAGCCTTAATGTATTGAAAGAAAAAACATACATGGGTTCACCTTGATTTTGCTTGCCAATATTTTTTATGATTTCTCCTTGCTTTCGTAAATTCCTTTTTGATATCAGCCTCCACTTTCTATACTCCTCTTGGTTTTCTGTTGTATTGAGTTATCGGTGTGGGACATAAACTTGCCCTTCCTGCTGTATCTTACCCTGTAGGCTCCTTGTCATCCATGGAGCTGGGGAATGAGACTGACTTGATTTATCTACAAAGCGCTGGCACGGACTCGATGAGTTGAAATGTCCCATTCTGCGCCAGAATTGACTAAGGCTCTATGACTCTATGACATGAGTATTCTATTACAACAGCTTTCCTACACTGGGAAGGTTTATAATGGACTGGACAGTATCACCCTGTTGAACCCCGTGATGGAAGTGAAATGTTTGATGCCCCAGAAAATGGTTAACAAATGTCCTTCACAAACAGAGTAAATCAGTTCAGCCCCACTCACAATTCTGGAGTAATTCACAATGGGGAGTAATTTCTCCTGGTTTTCTCGGCATTGGACAGCAACCAGGCAGTCACTGTGTCCCCACATCCATGTGGAAAGTCTTGTCGGGGTTCGGTGAGGTAAGACACGTTGCCTGGGCGACAGATTTCTTTAGTTGTGTTACTGTTTCTGTGCTCTCTTCAGTCCAAATGGGATAAACCTGGTCATCATCACCATTCGGTGGTTCATAAAGAGGAGTCACAGTCTCTGCAAATCGAGAGATGAGGGTCCGCTGATACCACAACAGCCTGAGGATAGGACACAGGGCAGTCTTTGAGGTGGACAGGGGTGGACACTGGATGAGGGTCCACTGATACCCCACCAGCCTGAGGATAGGACACAGAGCAGGCTTTGAGGTGGACAGGGGTAGACACTGGATGAGGGGCAATTGATACTCCACCAGCCTGAGGATAGGTCAGAGGGCAGTCTTTGAGGTGGACCGGGGTAGACACTGGATGAGGCTCCACTGATACCCCACCAGCCTGAGCAGAGGACACAGAGCAGGCTTTGAGGTGGACAGGGGTAGACACTGGATGAGGGGCAATTGATACGTCACCAGCCTGAGGATAGGACACAGGGCAGTCTTTGAGGTGGACAGGGGTGGACACTGGATGAGGGTCCACTGATACCCACCAGCATGAGGATAGGACACAGTGCAGTCCTTGAGGTGGACAGGGGTAGACACTGGAATTGTGTCCACTGATACTCCACCAGCCTAAGGATAGGACACTGGGCAGTCTTTGAGGTGGACAGGGGTGGACAATGGATAGGGTCCACTGATACCCACCAGCATGAGGATAGGACACAGTGCAGTCCTTGAGGTGGACAGGGGTAGACATTGGATGAGGGTCCACTGATACCCACCAGCCTGAGGATAGGACACTGGGCAGTCCTTGAGGTGGACAGGGGTAGACACTGGAATTGTGTCCACTGATACTCCACCAGCCTGAGGGTAGGACACTGGGCAGTCTTTGAGGTGGACAAGGGTAGACACTGGATAAGGGTCCACGGATACCCCACCAGCCTGAGGATAGGACACTGGGCAGTCTTTGAGGTGGACAGGGTTATACACTGGATGGTCTCGACCTGATGTTGGTCTGGGCTGATGTTGGATGAGCCAATTTGGACATATAGAACGATGACACGATGTTACACCAGCTGGGCCTTACGTGGATGGTCTTTTAGTCCAGCTCCCAAAGTAACTGCAGTAGTTCCTGTAAAAGGGTTAAATGTGTGGACACGGTCTGTGGTGATGAGGAGGAGACCATCAATTTATTTCAGCAAGCAGGAAGACTGTGAAAGGTTCCTAACGCCCCCAGCCAAACGTTTGTGGAAAATAGTGGGGTTATTGTGGGACCCCTTGTGACAGACATGTCCAGGGGTATCTCTGGTCCTCAGAAGTTAATGTGAATTTAAATTGTTCCTCTAGTTTTACTGGGATACTCCAATAAACATTAGAGATATCCAGCGTGGTGAAGTCAGCCCTGCCACTGGGAATCCGGGAGAGTAGAGTTGGTGTCTCTCAGACAACCGAGTTCACACAGGGGTGACTGTGTTGAGTTTGTCTGGTCAATAGTCAGTCCCCAGCTGCCATCTTGTTTTGGTAACCGGCAAAATCGGGCAGTTAGCAGTGAATGTGTCTTTGTGAACTGCACCCTGGTATAACAATAACCTGATGTTGTCTGGAATATATGATATAATCTCAGCTCGGTAAGAATACTGCTTCATGGATCATGCAATGGTCAGTTAATTTCTTCAGGTCTGCTCATGTTTCCACAGTCATCTTTATGGGTTGTGAATACACTCAGCACCGACTCGAGAATCGCCTGTACCTCAGGGTTATCAGAGGTGTCTGGTTCACACTCCTCTGATATTTTAATCATGAATATTGAGGATGCAATGGGCACCAGAGTAGGGTATGTTTTAATGTTCTACAATATACAAATATAGCGATAATCAATTACTGCTGATAACCTTTGAGCACATTACTGCCCAGTACTCCCTGTCCATTATACAGGATCATATAAAAGGAAGACAGGACTTTGACATGAACTCTGTTCCCTCTCCTACACCACTGTAAGATCTGATCTAGGGTCACCACATCCGTGAACTGCGGAGCCCTCTTTCTGTCCTAGTATTCCATTTACCTTCTGTCCAATTGCAGCATTCACAGTCAGCAGCAGCAGCCTCCTGACTGAAAGAGGTCACTTGGCCCATTGTATCAGTGGTGACCGAAAAACTAATCCCACTTTCAGCATTTGATCCATAGCTCTGCAGATTACGGTACTTGAGGTGGATATCCAGAATCCTGTTGAATGAGTTGAGGGTTTCTGCCTCAACTACACTTTCAGGCAGTGAGTTCCAGACCCCACCACACTCTGTATGAAAAGGTCTTCCTCATCTCCCCTCTTATCTTTCGACTAATCACTTTAAATCTATTCCCCCCTAGTCACTGACCTTTCTACTAAGGTGAACAAACCCTTCACCTCCTCTCTGTCCAGATCCCTCAAAATTATGGACATTTCAGTCCGATCTCCTCTCAGCCTTCTCTATTCCAAAGAGAACAACCCCAGCCTATCCAATCGTTCCTCACAGCTGCATTTTGTCTAGTCCGAGCAACATCCTCATAAATCTCCTCTGTACCCTCTCTAGTGCAATTAGATCCTTTCTGTAATGAGGTGATCAGAATTGCACTCAGTACTCAAGTTGTGGCCCAGCCAATGAGTTATACAGTTCCAGCATAATCTCCCTGCTCTTATATTCTATACCTCAGCTAATAAAGGAAAGTATTCCATCTGCCTTCTCCACCATATTATTATTGAATCTGCTTCCACCTTGTTTTCAGGCAGTGAATTCCAGATCCCAACAACTCGCTGTGTAAGAACATTCTCCTCATTTCACCTCTGGTTCTTTGTCAATTACCTTCAATCTGTGTCTTCTTAATACTGAACTTTCAGACAGTGGAAACATTTTCACACTAATTACCCGATCAAAACCCTTCATGAAATTGAATTCTATATTAAATCCCCTCTTACCCTTCACTGCTCTAAAGAGAAAAATCCCAGCTTTTCCCATCTCTCCATGAGATCCCTGGTACCAATCTAGTAAATCACCTCAGTATCTTCACTCAGTCCTTGTCATCCTTACCAACGTGTGGTGATCAGAATTGGACACAATTCTCCAGCTGGGACCTAACCAATGATGTATAAAAATCAGCATTTCGTCCTGAGTTTTATTACTCTGTGCTGTGTTTATAAAGCCAAGGACACGATATGTTGTTATTTTGTAGCAGCCTTCTCAGTGTCCTGCTGCCTCATAAATTAGTACAGCCCGAGGTCTGTCCATTCAACCATCCACATTATTTTGCCTTTCCTCATATTTCCTACCGATATGTATCACTTCACAGTTCAATGTGTAAAGTTCAATCTGCCGGGTGACTGGCCATTTCACCAGTCACTCTCTGTCCTCATTGGGACAGACCAGGCTCCATCCTCAGGCTGTGCTGAGTAAGCGGCTTTCACCCAATGTGGTACTGAGCTCCAAATAGAGCAGAAAAGACTCACTTCTATCCCCGGCTTGTGTTAATCCCACCCGGTGTGGCACTGACACACACAGATAGCAGGAAAGACCCAATTCAATCCCCGGTGTGTCTTAATCCCACCCGGTGTGGTTCTGACCCACACAGATAGCAGGAAAGACCCAATTCAATCCCCGGTGTGTCTTAATCCCACCCGGTGTGGTCCTGACCCACACAGAGAGCACGAAAGACCCAATTCAATCCCTGGCCTGTGTTAATCTCTCCCGGTGGTACTGACCCAGGCACAGAGAGCAGGAAAGATTCAATTCTATCCCTGGTCGGTGTTAATCTCACCCGGTGAGGTACTGACCCACACAGAGAGCAGGAAAGACCCAATTCTGTCCCCGGCTTGTGTTAAATCGTCCCGGTGTTGTATTGACCCACACAGAGAGCAGGAAAGACCCAATTCTATCCCCGGCCTCTTAATCCCACACAGTGTGGTACTGACCCACACAGAGAGCAGGAAAGGACCAATTCTATTCCTGATCTGTGTCACTTCCACCCGATGTGGTAATGACCCCCACGTACACACAGAGAGCAGGAAAGGACCATTCTCTCCCTGATCTGTGTCATTCCCACATAGTGTGGTACCGACCCCCATATACACAGACACAGCAAGAAATTTCTATTTCTCTCCCTGGCCTGTGCGAATCCAACATGTTGTGTTAATGACCCCCACACACAGAGCAGGAGATTTCCATCTCTCTCCCTCGCCTGTGTTAATCCAACAAGGTATGTTCCAAGTACAAGTAACGATCAGCCTCTGCTTTAAATTGCTGTCCGTCTATCCCTGATCTGTGTTACTTCCACACAGTGTGGTACTGACCAAACAAACAGAGCAGGAAAGGACTAATTCTCTCCCTCATCTGTGTTAATCCAACATGATGTTTTCCTGAACCATATCAAAGTACAAGTAATGATCAGCCTCTGCTTAAAATTGTGGACCGTCTGTTGTCCATATCAGGTAAGGTTTCAATGGTTTCTGTTTCCACAGACTCAAAGAATCATACAGCACTGAGGAGGCTATTTGGCCCATCGTGTCTTTGCATGCTGTTTGAAGGAGCAATCCCATTTGTCCCTCTCCTCTACACAATTACCACTTCGCTGAAAATCTCCTCTGATACTATTGAATCAATTCTCTTTTTTAAATTTATTATTGAATCTGCTTCACCACTCTTTCAGGTTGTGAATTCCGGTTTATAATAGATCAATGCATTTTTGTTGGCCCATCACCTTAAAATGTGTCCTCTGGTTACTGACAGTACTTCCAGAGAAACCAAATTCTCTGTCTTTGCTCCACCAAATATTGTTCAAGATTTTGCATATCTCTATTCAATCTCCATTTAACATCACTGCTCTAAAGAGAACAATTACAGTTTACATTCAAGGGACACGAGATAGAGGGGAGGGCGTAGAATTCAGCTCGGACTCTAACACAAAACACCATCACCTCCACATTCCCCTCCTCCGAGCCAAACACCATCTAGACTTGGACAGAAATCACCGTTCCTTCATCATCACTGGGTTAAAAGCCTGAAATCCTTTCTGTAACAGCATTGTGGGAACACCTTCACCACACGGACTGCAGTGGTTCAGGATGAAGGCCCATCATTTTCTCATGGTAACCAGGCATGGGGAAGTAATGCCAGCCTTGTCAGTATCACTCATATCTTGAGAACAAATAGACAGGAAATAAAATGTTAATAAAATCAATGTGTTTGTAACTGACTGATTGAAGTGATCAAAGAGAGAGACGTCAGAAATCAATAAGTAAATTGTCAACACAATTCACCTCAGCTGCACCTTGTGTTAGCCTTTCTTCTGTTATCTGTGTGAGGATACAAGTAACAATGAGCCGCTGGCTCAAGAACCGCTGGACATCAATTGTACACACGAAATAAGGACTCAATGGATTCTGTTACCATAGAATCGGAGAATCACAAAACATGGAAGCAGTCCATTGGCCCATCGTACCTGTGCCATCTTTGAAAGAGCTTTTTATTTTGCCCCTCTTTCCTCCTCTTTTCCCAAAGCCCTGCAAATCCCCCTCTGCAGCATTTATCCGTTCCCTTTTGAAACTTGCTCTTGAATCTACTTCCAGCACATCTTCAGGCCGTGTATTCCAGAATAAAGCAACTCACTGTATAAAAATGTTTTCCTTATGCCACCTCTGCATTTTTTGCCAAGTGTTTTGAGTCTTGCCATCGGTCCTTTTCCCAAAGGAAACAGTTTACCCTTACTCTGTCAAAACCGCACATAATTGTGATGTGTTCCATTAAATTCCCCCCTTTACCTGATCTACTCTGATTCCTGTTTCTGTAGTCTCCACATGTTCCTGAACTCCCACTTTCCTGGACCATTCCAGTAAATCTCCTCTGCACCTTCTCCAACATTCTGACATCCTTTCTAATAAGTAATGCTCAGAATTGGACACAATTCCTCAGCTGAGACCTAACCAGTGATTTACAAAGTTTCAGTTGACTTCCTTCCTTTTGCACGCTATGCCTCTATTTATAAAGCTCGATATCCTGGATGTGTTTTTAGTAATTTTATCGACTTGTTCTGCTATATTCAAAGACATCTGTTCATGCACCCAATTTAAAATTGCCCCATTTCATTTACATTGCCTCACCTTATTCTTCCTCCCTTAGCCCATGTCTGCACTAAATTTCATCTGCTTCATTTCCTCATTTCATCTCTCTCCCTGAATCCTTCTAATATCATCCTCATTTCTTTTGCATTTCCGAGTTTCTGTCACCTGAGTACACTGAAATTCTGCCTTTTATAGATAAGTAAATGTCACACACAAACACAATACACGGATATATATTTATGTATGTTTCCATAAAGAAGCAATGGCCCGAATACCGACCATTGGGGAGCATCACTGTATAATCCCCTCCACTGTCTGAGCAACAATAGATCACCACTTCCCTCTGTATTCTATCCCTTAGCCAATGTCATATCCACACTGTCACTGCCTCTTGAATCCATGAGGTTCAGACTTCCTAACGAATCTATTAAATGGCATTTGATTCCACGACTTTTGATTGTTCATATACAAAGTAGCAACCGTGCTTTCCGCAGCAACACTCTCCATTACTTCATCAAAGAATATGATCAAGATAGTCAGACATGATTTGCCACTAATATATCTTCTGGACCTTCTTGTCATTTATCAACTCATGCTATTTAAACCACAATTATCTTGTCCCAGATTACAGACTCTACAAGCTTCCCCAACATTTCAGTGAGGTTAGACTGATGGGTCAGTAGTTCTCGGGTGTAGCCTATCTCTACTGTTTTGAACAGGGTGTAGAATTTGCAACACTTCAGTCCTCTGACATCACTGCCATATCCAAGGAGGATTGGACGATTCGGGCCAGTGGCTCCGCTATTTCCAACATTCCTTCCCTCAGCAACCCTCATACATCCCATCTAGACTGGATAATTGTTTATTGCGGTACAGAAAGTGTTGGATTGAAAGGTGTTGACTGAACTTGTTTGTTCAGTGACTGTAATTAATGTAAGTCTCCATGGACCCTAATTGTGTCATTGGAGGGTTTCCCACTTCTATTAATACAGGACACCTTCCAATGTGTTTTCCCATAGTATCACCCCGCCCATCCCCACCCCTCTCACCGGCACTGACAGGGATGGTGGCTCCAGAGAGAGGGAGAAGATAGATCAGAATCTGAGAACAATCGATTGGAATGTTACAACAATGGGTCAGAATCTGAGAACAATCGATTGGAATGTGACAACAATGGGTCAGAACCTGAGAACAATCGATTGGAATGTGACAACAATGGAGAGGAGTTTCTCGTGGGCGTCTGACTATCTTTCTACAAATTATCATCGGCTTTCTTTACAATATCGGATCTATTACGCGCTTTTGACTATTCAAACGATTTACTATCCGGTCCTCATTGTTGGTGTCCCTGGTAAGTCTCTCTCTACCTAGCTATTAATGTTATAACCTATGATTAACTTCAATACTGTTCTTGTCAATTACTCTGCCCTTCTTGCGAATATTATTGTTCCTGGTCAACCTCTCTATCCAGCTATTAGAACTATAGATCATGTTTCACTGCATTGCTGTTCCTTTTATTTAAATATTGGGAAGACTAAATCCACTGCCATCGATTTCTGTCACAAATTCTGTCCCTGTCCGCCGACTCTATCACACTCCCTGTCCAATGTCTGAGAACAAACCAGACTCTTCACAACGTCAGCGATTCCTTTCATCCTAAGCTAAGTTCCAATTCAATATCCTGTCGATCGCTAACCCTGCCTACAGCCACCTCTATAATTTTGTTCATTTCCACATCTCTTTCAGTTCATCAACTTATAAACCCTCAGCCGTGCCTTTCTTAGATCCACACTTGATGATTCCAATGTCTTCCTGGTCATGCTCACAGTAACAAAGCTCGATAAACTGCAGCTCATTCAGAAATCTACTGGCTGCATCACAGCTCACACCCAGTCCAGATCACCCATCATCCCTGGACTCACTCACATAACCTACCTCCCAGTCTGGCAATGCCACAATTTTAATATAATCATACTTGGATTAAAAGCTCTAAATGGCCTCAACCTTCCAATTATCCCCATTCCCCTGTCCGTTTCCCATATTCCTTCCATTTGTTCTATTTGACGTGTTTTTCATTTCTCGTTTTGAAGTGAATTTCATTAGCTATGGATCTGTCTCTGACTCAGATTTGGTCTCAGTACTATCACTGGTGCTGATGCAGTGGAATCCACACTGATGGGCAGTTCTGGTGTGGCCGACACAGTTCTCATGCTGGACAGGGCACGAGTCCAAGAGTACCCTGCATGGACTGGTAGACTGAACAGTGGTCTGGATGGCATATCAACAACCTGTTCCAGCAGCTTGGAAACTTGGCCTATGCATGTTCACTGACCGCCTGTGTTAGTCACTCTCAGTTAAGCATCCATTCAGCTGGCACAAGGAATCCCCTCTGGGGTTATTTAAAAGGACCGAGCATTCAACTTGCAGGTGAGGGCATTTGACTTACTTTTGCTATTGTAAAGTTAGTGGAGGTGCTGTGGATGGCTTTCTGGAGTTTGTGTTGTGAGCTGCTGCAGACATTCAGAGAGGACCGAGGATTTAGTGATCCAACTCTAGACGAGGTATCGGGACTGTAGTTACAGTGTCTCTGGGTCTGTAACATGATCAACAAATGGAGCAGAGGCTGCAGAGAGGGAAAGCTCTGGATGGGAACCAAATGAGGTCAGTGGAGAGTTAGGATGTATGAACGAAAGCCTGTAAGGAACGAGATAATGAAGTCAGCGTGACTAAGGGAAAGAGTAGGCAGGGAGCAGATGATGAAAGCAAAGGGACTGGTGGTCTGAGGTGTACTTGTTTTAATGCAAGAAGTGTAGTAGGTAAGGCAGATGAGCTTAGGGCCTGGATTAGTACCTGGGAGTATGATGTGATTGCTATTACTGAGACTTGGTTAAGGGAAGGGCATGATTGGCAACTAAATATCCCAGGATACCGATGCTTCAGGCATGATAGAGAGGGAGGTAAAAGGGGTGGAGGAGATGCATTACTGGTCAAAGAGGATATCACAGCTGTGCTGAAGGAAGGCACTATGGAGGACTCGAGTTGTGAGGGAATATGGGCAGAACTCAGAAATAGGAAGGGTGTGGTAACAATGTTGGGGCTGTACCACAGGCCTCCCAACAGCGAGCGTGAGATAGAGGTACAAATATGCAAACAGATTATGGAAAGCTGTAGGAGCAACAGGGTGGTGGTGACAGGAGATTTTAATTTTAGAACATAGAACATTACAGCGCAGTACAGGCCCTTCAGCCTTCGATGTTGCGCCGACCTGTGAAACCATCTGACCTACACTATTCCATTTTCATCCATATGTCTATCCAATGACCACTTAAATGCCCTTAGAGTTGGCGAGTCTACTACTGTTGAAGGCAGGGCGTTCCACGCCCCTACGACTCTCTGTGCAAAGAAACTACCTCTGACATCTGTCCTATATCTATCACCCCTCAACTTAAAGCCATGTCCCCTCGTGTTTGCCATCACCATCCGAGGAAAAAGGCTCTCACTATCCACCCTATCTAACCCTCTGATTATCTTATATGTCTCTATTAAGTCACCTCTTCTCCTCCTTCTCTCTAACGAAAACAACCTCAAGTCCCTCAGCCTTTCCTCGTAAGACCTTCCTTCCATACCAGGCAACATCCGAGTAAATCTCCTCTGCACCTTTTCCAAAGCTTCCACATCCTTCCTACAATGCGGTGACCAGAACTGCACGCAATACTCCAGGTGCGGCCGCACCAGAGTTCTGTACTGCTGCAGCATGACCTCGTGGCTCCTAAACTCGATCCCCCTACTAATAAAAGCTAACACACCATATGCCTTCTTAACAGCTCTATTAACCTGGGTGGCAACTTAAAGGGATTTATGTACCTCGAAACCAAGATCTCTCTGCTCATCGACACTACCAAGAATCTTCCCATTAGCCCAGTATTCTGCAATCCTGTTACTCCTTCCGAAGTGAATCACCTCACACGTTTCCGCATTAAACTCAATTTGCCATCTCTCAGCCCAGCTCTGCTGCCTATCTATGTCCCTCTGTAACCTACAATATCCTTCGGCACTATCCACAACTCCACTGACCTTCGTGTCATCCGCAAATTTACCAACCCACCCTTCTATACCCTCATCCAGGTCATTTATAAAAATGACAAACAGCAGTGGCCCCAAAACAGATCCTTGCGGTGCACCACAAGAAACTATACTCCAGGATGAACATTTACCATCAACCACCACCCTCTGTCTTCTTTCAGCTAGCCAATTTCTGATCCAAAGCACTAATTCACCTTCAATCCCATACTTCTGTATTTTCTGCAATAGCCTACCGTGGGGAACTTTATCAAACGCCTTACTTAAATCCATATACGCCACATCCACGGCTTTACCCTCATCCACCTGTTTGATCACCTGGTCAAAAAACTCAATAAGGTTTGTGAGGCACGACCTACACTTCACAAAACCGTGCTGACTATCTCTAATGAACTTATTCTTTTCAAGATGATTATAAATCCTATCTCTTATAACCTTTTCCAACATTTTACCCACAACCGAAGTAAGACTCACAGGTCTATAATTACCAGGGCTGTCTCTACTCCCCTTCTTGAACAAGGGGACAACATTTGCTATCCTCCAGTCTTCTGGCACTATTCCTGTCTACAATGACGACATAAAAATCAAGGACAAAGGCTCTGCAATCTCCTCCCTGGCTTCCCAGAGAATCCTAGGATAAATCCCATCTGGCCCAGGGGACTTATCTATTTTCAAACTTTCCAAAATTGCTAACACCTCCTCCTTGTGAACCTCAATCCCATCTAGCCTAGTAGTCTGTATCTCAGTATTCTCCTCGACAACATTTTCTTTCTCCACTGTCAATACTGACGAAAAATATTCATTTAACACTTCCCCTATCTCCTCCGATTCCACACACAACTTCCCACTACTATCCTTGATTGGCCCTAACCTATCTCCAGTTATTCTTTTATTCCTGATATACCTATAGAAAGCCTTAGGGTTTTCTTTGATCCTATCCGCCAATGGCTTCTCGTGTCCTCTGCTTGCTCTTCTTATCTCTCCATTTAGATCTTTCCTGGCTGGCTTGTAACTCTCAAGCGCCCGAACTGAGCCTTCACGTCTCATCCTAACATAAGCCTTCTTCTTCCTCTTGACAAGCTCTTCAACTTCTTTAGTAAACCACGGCTCCCTCGCTCGACAACTTCCTCCCTGCCTGACAGGTACATACTTATCAAGGACACGCAGTAGCTGCTCCTTGAATAAGCTCCACATTTCGATTGTGCCCATCCCCTGCAGTTTCCTTCCCCATCCTACGCATCCTAAATCTTGCCTAATCGCATCATAATTTCCTTTCCCCCAGCTATAATTCTTGCCCTGCTGTATATCCCTGTCCCTGCCCATCGCTAAGGTAAACCTAACCGAATTGTGATCACCATCACCAAAGTGCTCACCAACTTCTAAATCTAACACCTGGCCGGGTTCATTACGCAGTACCAAATCCAATGTGGCATCGCCCCTGGTTGGCCTGTCTACATACTGTGTCAGAAAACCCTCCTGCACACACTGGACAAAAACTGACCCATCTAAAGTACTCGAACTATAGTATTTCCAGTCAATATTTGGAAAGTTAAAGTCCCCCATAACCACTACCCTGTTACTCTCGCTCCTGTCAAGAATCCTCTTTGCTATCCTTTCCTCTACATCTCTGGAACTATTTGGAGGTCTATAGAAAACTCCCAACAGGGTGACCTCTCCTCTCCTGTTTCTAACCTCGGCCCAGACTACCTCAGTGGACGAGTCCTCAAACGTCCTTTCTGCCGCTGTAATACTTTCTTTGATTAACAATGCCACACACCCGCCCTCTTTTACCATCTTCTCTGTTCTTAGTGAAACATCTAAATCCCGGATCCCGCAACATCCATTCCTGTCCCTGCTCTACCCATGTCTCTGAAATGGCCACAGCATTGAGTGGGATTCACTTAATGTTAGAGGTCTAGATGGAGCAGAATTTGTAAGGAGCATCCAGGAGGGTTTTCTAGAGCAGGATGTAAATAGTCCAACTCGGGAAGGGGCCATACTGGACCTGGTGTTGGGGAATGAGCCCGGCCAGGTGGTTGACGTTTCAGTAGGGGACTACTTTGGGAATAGTGATCACAATTCCGTAAGTTTTAGAATACTCATGGGCAAAGACGAGAGTGGTCCTAAAGGAAGAGTGCTAAATTGGGGGAAAGCCAACTATACCAAAATTCGGCAGGAGCTGGGGAATGTAAATTGGGAGCAGCTGTTTGCAGGTAAATCCACTTTTGATATGTGGGAGGCTTTTAAAGAGAGGTTGATTAGCGTGCAGGAGAGACATGTTCCTGTGAAAATGAGGGGTAGAAATGGCAAGATTAGGGAACCATGGATGACAGGTGAAATTGTGAGACTAGCTAAGAGGAAAAAGGAAGCATACATAAGGTCTAGGCGGCTGAAGAAAGACGAAGCTTTGAAAAAATATCGGGATTGTAGGCGCAATCTGAAACGAGGAATTAAGAGGGCTAAAAGGGGTCATGAAATATCTTTAGCAAACAGGGTTAAGGAAAATCCCAAAGCCTTTTATTCATATATAAGGAGCAAGAGGGTAACCAGAGAAAGGATTGGCCCACTCAAGGACAAAGGAGGAAAGTTATGCGTGGAGTCAGAGAAAATGGGTGAGATTCTGAACGAGTACTTTGCATCGGTATTCACCGAGGAGAGGGACATGACGGATGTTGAGGTTAGGGACAGATGTTTGATTACTCTTGGTCAAGTCGGCATAAGGAGGGAAGAAGTGTTGGGTATTCTAAAAGGCATTAAGGTGGACAAGTCCCCAGGTCCGGATGGGATCTATCCCAGGTTTCTGTGGGAAGCGAGAGAGGAAATAGTTGGGGCCTTAACAGATATCTTTGCAACATCCTGAAACACGGGTGAGGTCCCGGAGGACTGGAGAATTGCTAATGTTGTCCCCTTGCTTAAGAAGGGTAGCAGGGAAAATCCAGGTAATTATAGACCGGTGAGTCTGACGTCAGTGGTAGGGAAGCTGCTGGAGAAGATACTGAGGGATAGGATCTATTCCCATCTGGAAGAAAATGGGCTTATCAGTGATAGGCAACATGGTTTTGTGCAGGGAAGGTCATGTCTTACCAACTTAATAGAATTCTTTGAGGAAGTGACAAAGTTGATTGATGAGGGAAGGGCTGTAGATGTCATATACATGGACTTCAGTAAGGCGTTTGATAAGGTTCCCCATGGTAGGCTGATGGAGAAAGTGAAGGCGCATGGGGTCCAAGGTGTACTAGCTAGATGGATAAAGAACTGGCTGGGCAACAGGAGACAGAGAGTAGCAGTAGAAGGGAGTTTCTCAAAATGGAGACGTGTGACCAGTGGTGTTCCACAGGGATCCGTGCTGGGACCACTGTTGTTTGTGATATACAGAAATGATTTGGAGGAAAGTATAGGTGGTCTGATTAGCAAGTTTGCAGACGACACTAAGATTGGAGGAGTAGCAGATAGTGAAGGGGATTGTCAGAGAATACAGCAGAATATAGATAGATTGGAGAGTGGGGCAGATAAATGGCAGATGGAGTTCAATCAGGGCAAATGCGAGGTGATGCATTTTGGAAGATCCAATTCAAGAGTGAACTATACAGTAAATGGAAAAGTCCTGGGGAAAATTGATGTACAGAGAGATTTGGGTGTTCAGGTCCATTGTTCCCTGAAGGTGGCAACGCAGGTCAATAGAGTGGTCAAGAAGGCATACGGCATGCTTTCCTTCATCGGACGGGGTATTGAGTACAAGAGTTGGCAGGTCATGCTACAGTTGTATAGGACTTTGGTTCGGCCACATTTGGAATACTGCGTGCAGTTCTGGTCGCCACATTACCAAAAGGATGTGGATGCTTTGGAGAGGGTGCAGAGGAGGTTCACCAGGATGTTGCCTGGTATGGAGGGCACTAGCTATGAAGAGAGGTTGAGTAGATTAGGATTATTTTCATTCGAAAGACGGAGTTTGAGGGGGGACCTGATTGAGGTGCACAAAATCATGAGAGGTATAGACAGGGTGGATAGCAAGAAGCTTTTTCCCAGAGTGGGGGATTCAATTACAAGGGGACACGAGTTCAAAGTGAGAGGGGAAAAGTTTAGGGGGGATATGCGTGGAAAGTTCTTTACGCAGACGGTGGTGGGTGCATGGAACGCATTGCCAGCGGAGGTGGTAGACGCGGGCACGATAACGTCTTTTCAGATGTATCTGGACAGATACATGAATGGGCAGGAAGTAAAGAGATACAGACCCTTGGAAAATAGGCGACAGGTTTAGATAGAGGATTTGGATCGGTGTAGGCTTGGAGGGCCGAAGGGCCTGTTCCTGTGCTGTAATTTTCTTTGTTCTTTGTTCCTTGTTCTTTGTAAAGATGGAGGGGGCTTTCCGCTACCCACCCCGGGTTTCCCAAGAGCACTTTTCCTACCTGCACCTAACCCAGGAGCAGTGTGTGACGTGACTCTGATTCAATAAGGAGGTGGTCACATAGCAGTGTCCCCTCCTGTAACACGACCTGGAGCCTCACACCAGGGTGAGGACGGAGCTGTCCATAGCCGTTAAGGTCACTGATTCATTGAACTTCTATGTATCAGGATCTTCCCAGGCAGCAGCGTGTGACGTATCCATTGTCTATCTCTATGCTGTCCAATGATGTATCTGCTGGTTAATGGAGGCCATCTATGTCGGGTGAGGTGAATATAGAATTTTCACCTCCGCAGGGTGAAGCAGGGTGAGAGGTCCCGTGGCTTTGTCAGGGTAGCGGGATTCCTGCTGGTGGAGGTGGCTCTGCGCGGCCCGAATGTCAACGGGGAGAGGTACAGGAACTTAAAGAACTCTCACTCCATTAATGTACAGTTAGTGTGTGAGCATGCCCAGTACATCATGTTGGTCAATGTCCACATCCTGTCAGCAGTCATCACACCTTCATTCTGAAGCAGGCAGCCAGTCCCAACACTTCGGGCCTCTCTGCAGAACCAGAATGTGGCTCCTCGGAGACAATGACTACCTCACTCTGTGCATCACTCCTAATTCTACCCCCAGCATGAATGCCAACAAACCGCATGAAAATAACCCGTGTATAACGTGAGCAATGGAGTCACCAGGAACATGGTGGAACAGACCATCGGTGTGATGAAGCAATGCTTCTAACGTCTGAACCGCTCGGGGGAGCCCTCCAGTACTCACTGGAGCAGGTGTCCAAGTTCATGGTGTTCTGCTGCATCCTTCATATCATCACCATCATGAGGACACAGGCATTGGCACCTGGAATCCGGAGGCTACCTCAGGAGGAGGAGTGAGGGAGGATATTTCCTGGATGCCTTTGAACCGGGCAGGCTGTCGGAGAGACCCTGCTAGAATTTCGGTTCCCACAGGACAACTTCCCTTTCCCACCATGGATCCTCCATTCTCCCCCATGACACCCATCTGAGACGCCCCATCACAGTGTCCTGCAATAAAAAAACACCAACAAAAACCTTTTCATTCACATCTTTATCCAATAACACATCCAATTATACAAACAAAGCTGAACCATTCACCCTTGAATATTCCCTTAGTGCCTGTCTTGTGGGTTCCCTCGACTTGCCTAGTGCTCCGACACAGTGTTTCCCCAGTGACTGCAGCATGGCTGGTGGAAGGCTGCTGACTTTCGCTGGGGGAGACTGTAGATGGCCTTGCAGGACGTCCTCGAGCAGCTCAGGGCCTTGAGGGCACGGATTCAGACTGCACCACCACGACATGGACAGCAGCAGCCTGGGCTGGCTAATGGGTAACAGCAAGGACATTGGTGGAGTGCCAGTGAAAGGAGAACAAATACTGTCATCCTGAGAGAGGACAGCAGGTTCATACTCCACGGAGACACTGTCACTCCCACGGGGCGACATCTCAGTAATCTCAGTAATCTACTGGATCACAGATTGCTGGACTGTTGTGAGAGCCTGCAAACCCCTTTGTGCAGTGAGATCCACAGCCATGATGACAGCAGTCTGATCCTGCATGGCAGCAAGCAGTCTGAGTTTCCACTGCATCACAGAAACGTTGGGTGTCTGCCGTCTGTGCTGCAGTGGAAGCTGAGACAATGGTCACCAGACACTGCATCAAGGCTGGGTCCGCTAGTGCTGTCATGGAGTTAGTGATCACTTCCACAGGGGTAAAAATGGGCTTCAAGCTCTGTGCAATGTCCTGTGCCATGTTGGAGCTGGACTCCTCCATGTTCTTTGATAGTGACAACAGACTGTCTGACAATACTGTCAATGGACAAAGTATCTCAGTGTCCATATCCATCATCATTCTCCTGTATGCTGCTCCAGCAAAGTTCATATCTGAGTCCTGTGTATTATAACTCATTTGTGACATTGCCCTCCGGTCATCTGACGCATGAACTATCCTTTCCCCCTGGCCTGGCGGCAGCTCACTCGTGCTCGGTAACTCACCACGTGTAGATTCTGACTCTTTACCAGCCTCGAAAGCACACACAGTGTAGTTATTTGATCTGTTGTCTGTGAGTATCAGACCAAGTGATGGGGCTTCACCATCAGTGCTGTGCTGCTGCTCTCTCTCTGTCTCCTGGAGCTGCTGTGACTGGGAAGCTGGCAGTTTTCAGTTATCGTTGGAAAGTATAAATCAGAATTGGAAGGTTGGGGTGTGGGATTGGGGGTGGGATGGAAAGCAGGAGGTCCATGGTCCCACCATCTGCAGCTTGTACATCATCCTAGACAGCAGGATGAGGGGGAGGTGGGAGTTAAGAAGGGACATCAGGCAGGTGCATAGCATCATCCTGAATGCTGTCGGCGAGGCCGGATGCCACGGGCTCTGTGACAGCCAGTCCCATGATGTGGAGAACCATCTCCTCCCTCAGGCTCAGGGGATGAAGATATGCCTGGCCCCCGCCAGTTCACATCTGCCCCCTGTGATTATGGGCCACCTTGTCCTGTAAGAGAGGGGGTGGAATATCAGTAATTGTGTTTCACAGTGTTTGTGTGATGTGCCTTCCATAGCTCAATAGCTGGTGGTATGTGGAGACAGTGAGATGTGGGTGTGAGGCTGGTATCAGTGGAAGGTGTGTGAGGGTGAGGTGGAGAATGTGAATGTTATGTGTGAGTCCTGAGTGTTAGGGACAGCTGATGGGTGAGTGATGGGGGTGTGGTACATTGAGCAGTGTGAGAGGTTGAAAGATATTATTGAATCTGCTTCCATATTGTTTTCAGGCAATGAATTCCAGATCAAAACAACTTGCTGTGGAAGAAAATTCTCCTCATTTCACCTCTGGTTCTTTGTCAATTACCTTCAATCTGTGTCTTCTGAATACTGCACTTTCTGACACTGGAAACAGTTTCACATTAATTACCCTATCAAAACCCCTCATGATTTTGAATTCCATATTAAATCTCCCCTTACCCGTCAGTGCTCTAAAGCGAACAATCCCAGCTTTTCAAATTTCTCAACGTAAATGAATTCCCAGATCCCTGGTACCATTCCAGAAAATCACCTCAGTATCTTCACTGAGTCCTTGACATCCTTACCAAACCGTGGTGATCAGAATTGGACACAATTCTCCAGCTGGGACCTAACCAATGATGTATAAACATCAGCACTTCCTCCTGAGTTTTATTACTCTGTATCTCTCTCTCTAACACCAAAGACACTACATGTTACCTTCAAAGATCTGTGTATGTACACGCCACTTCTCTCTAATCCTTCATCCGCTTTATAATGGTACCATTGAGTTTATATTGTTTCACCTCATATTTCCTACCCAAATGTCTCACTTCACACTTCACTGTGTTAAATTACATCTGCCATGTTCCTGTCCATTTTACCAGTCAGTCTCTGTCCTCCTGAAGTCTGTTACTATCCTTCAGACTGTTTATTAACATTTCTGAGTTTCCTGCCCTCTGAAAACTTTGACATTATCCTGTCTGTACACAAGCCCATTGCATTAACATACAGCAACAGTGATTCCAACAGTAACCCTGCGGAACCCCACTGTGTACTTCCCTCCAGACTGATCAACAACCATTCTCTACTACTGTCTGCTTTCTGTCACTGACCTAATTTCCTGCATGCTGACATTGAAAATAAAAAAAGGACTTCCATTTATGTAACGCCTTCATGATCACTGCATGTCCCAAAGCGATTTACAACCAACGAGTAGTTTTTAACGTTTAGTCAGTCTTGTAAATGCAGGAAAAACAAAGTCAATTCCCGCACAGCAAGATCCCACAAGTAGCAGTGTGATCATGATCAGATCTGTTTTAGTGATGTTGAATTGAGGGGTAAATGTTGACCAGGACACTGGGAATAATTCCCCTGACCTTCAAAATAATTCCATGGGATCTTTACATCCACCTGAGTGGGCAACACGGGGCCTGGCTTTACCTTTTCATTGATAAGGCGGTACCTCTGACAGTGAAACACTCCCTCAGTACTGCACTGCAGTGTCAGCCTTGATTCTTGTGATCAAGTCCTGCAGTGACACTTGATCCTAGAAGCTTGTGATTGAAAGGGGAGAGAGCGACAAACTGAGCCACTGCTGACATTGGTCCTTTAATCCCATGTGTTTCTAATTTGGTAACACGGCTGTTATGTGGTAATTTATCAAACAGCTGCTGAAAGGATAGGAATATTGGGAAAGTACAGGCTGGAACAATCATAGAATCAGAGAATAGCACAGCCCTGAATGATGTCATTCGGCCCATCAAGTCAGTGCTGAACCCTTTCAAAGAACAATCCAGTTAGTCCCACTCCCTGACTCTTTCACTATATCCGAACATTTTTTCTTCTTCAGATATTTATCCAATTCCCTTTTGGGATATACTATAGAATCTGTATCCATCAGCCTATCAGACAGTGCATCCCAAATCCAAACCACTCAGAAACAAAAATCCTCATGTCTGCTTCTTTTACCAATCGCCTTAAATCTGTGTCTCTGATTACCGGTCCCTTGGACATTCGAAACAGTTTCTCTTTATTTAATTTATCTAAACCCTTCCTAATGTTAAACAGCTCAATCGAATCTCCTCTGAAAGTTCTCTGCTCGAAGCAGAACAACCCCAGCTACATAACTGTCATCCCTCATGCCTGCACAAATTCTCGTAAAACAGTTCTGTACCCTCTCCGAAGGCTTCATGTCCTTCCTAAAGTGTGGTTCCCAGTATTCGACACAAGACTTCAGGTGCAGCTGAACTAGTATTTTATATATGTTTCACATAATGTCCTTGCTTTTGCTTTTTTTGCCTCTATTTATAAAACCGAGGATCCCATATATTTATTAACGGTTTGGCTGCAAAGATTTGTGTACAAATACTCCAGGTGTCTCTGTTGTTTCACCACCTTTATAGTTATACCATTTAACTTGTATTGTCTCTCCTCATTCCTCCTTTCAAAATGTATTACCTCACACATCTGCAATGCCAATCAAATATTGAGAAGATTGAAGACATTGTTTTCTGTCTCTGCTTCAAATATTTCCTAGCTACACACTCCATCCCTCTCCTTTGTAAATGTTTGAGACGAAAAGCCAAACTGTTCACACACTTTGTTACATAGTTAACCTTGAGATGCTTTGCGATGAGCTTCTGACCAAATATTCACACCATCAGTAAAATGGCTTATTTCCACCCGCGGTGGAGTTGCATTTCTGGTTAAAAAGGAAAGTAATACAATAGTGAGGAAGGATATGAGAGCTGATGATGTGGAGTCTGTTTGGTTAGAGCTGAGAAACACTAAGGGGCAAAAAACGTTAGTGGGGGTTATATATCGACCCCTAAACTGTGGTGGTGATGTGGGAATGGTCTGAAACAGGAAATTAGAGATGCATGTGATAAAGCAACATCTGTAATTATGGGTGACTTAAATCTTCATATAGATTGGTCAAAGCAAATTTGTCACAATAACGTCGAGGAGGAATTACTGGAGTGTATTCGGGATGGTTTTCTGGACCAATATGTTGAGGACCCAACTAGAGAACAGGCCATCCCAGACTGGGTATTGTGTGAAGAGAGAGGAATAATTGACAATCTAGTTTTGTGAAATCCCTTGAGGATGAGCGACCATAATATAATAGAATATGTCATGAAGAAAGCCAACAGTGACGTCAGAGGAGAGCTGCAAGCTGATTGGTTGGGTGAGTAGCAGCTATTAGTGCATGTAGATATCTTTAAGAAAGTGAAAAGTTTATTTTTGTGGGAAAAGAACTCTGGTGATAAGGTGAGTACTACTGAAGTGTTTCTTTTTTTTAATTTAGTGTAGTTTATTAAGAATCTTAGATTGAAGTGGGTAGAAAAAGGCCCCTCATGTAATTAGTATTTTTTTTTAATTAATGGTGTAACTAATTAGTCTAAGGGTAGGTCATGACAGGAGAGCTCAGCCCCGTGATCTGCTCCTCCTGCCCTTTGTGGGAAATCAGGGATGCTTCCAGTGTCCCTAGTGAGCATGTGTGCAGGAAGTGGATCCATCTGCAACTACTGGCGACCCGCATTATGGAGATGGAGCTGCAGGAGAATTCACTGTGGAGCATCCATAATGCTGAGGAAGTCGTGGATAACATGTTTAGCGAGGTGGTCACACCGCAGATAATAGCTGCACAGGCAGAAAAGGGATGTGTGACCACCAGACAGAGTAGTAGGCACAGGCAGGTAGTGCAGGAGTCCCCTGTGGCCACCACCTCTCAAACAGATAGACCGCTTTGGATACTGTTGGGGGGGATGACCTCCCAGGGGAAAGCAGCAACAGCCAGGCCCATGGGACCACAGAGGGCTCTGCCGCACAGCAGGGCAGGAAAAGGGGTGTAAGAGCTATCGTGATAGGAAATTCTATCGTAAGGGGTGCAGGTAGGCGTTTCTGTGGCCGCAAAAGAGGCATCAGGATGGTATGTTGCCTCCCTGCTGCGAGGGTCAAGGATGTCTCGGAGTGGCTGCAGGAAATTCTGAAAGGAGAGAGTGAGCAGCCAGAGGCCGTGGTCCATATTGGTGCTAACGACATAGACAGGAAGAGAGCTAAGGTCCTGCAAAGTGAATATAGGGAGTTAGGCAGAAGGTTAAAAAGTAGAACCTCTCGGGGTAATCTCAGGATTTGGCCTAACCATCAGCCTCAAGAAAATGAACATCATGGGACAGGATGTCAGAAATCCTCCATCCATCAATATCGGCGGCCACGCTCTGGAAGTGGTTCAAGAGTTCACCTGCCTAGGCTCAACTGTCACCAGTTACCTGTCTCTAGATGCAGAAATCAACAAGCGCACGGGAAAGGCTTCGACTGCTATGTCCAAACTGGCCAAGAGAGTGTGGCAAAATGGCGCACTGACACGGAACACAAAAGTCCGAGTATATCAAGCCTGTGTCCTCAGTACCTTGCTCTATGGCAGCGAGGCCTGGACAACGTATGTTAGCCAAGAGCGACGTCTCAATTCAGTCCATCTTCACTGCCTCCGGAGAATACTTGGCATCAGGTGGCAGGACCGTATCTCCAACACAGAAGTCCTCGAGGCGGCCAACATCCCCAGCTTATACACACTACTGAGTTAGCGGCGCTTGAGATGGTTTGGCCATGTGAGCCGCATGGAAGATGGCAGGATCCCCAAAGACACTTTGTACAGCGAGCTCGCCACTGGTATCAGACCCACCGGCCGTCCATGTCTCTGCTTTAAAGACGTCTGCAAATGCGACATAAAGTCCTGTGACATTGATCACAAGTCGTGGGAGTCAGTTGCCAGCGATCGCCAGAGCTGGCGGGCAGCCATAAAGGAGGGGCTAAAATGTGGCGAGTCGAAGAGACTTCACAGTTGGCAGGAAAAAAGGCAGAAGCGCAAGGGGAGAGCCAACTATGTAACAGCCCCGACAGACACATTTTTCTGCAGCACCTGTGGGAGAGCCTGTCACTCGAGAATTGGCCTTTTTAGCCACTCCAGGCGCTGCTGCACAAACCACTGACCACCTCCAGGCGCTTACCCATTGTCTCTCGAGGTAAGGAGGCCAAAGACAAAGAGGAAGAAGAATCTCAGGATTACTCCCTGTGCCACGTGCTGGTGAGGATAGGAATAGGAGGATTAAGGAAATGAAAGTGTGGCTGAAGAGCTGGTGTAGGCGGGAGGGCTTCAGCTACTTGGATCATTTGGATCTCTTCTGGTGCAGAGGTGACCTGTTGAAGAGGGTCGGATTGCATCTAAACTGGAAGGGGACCAATATCCTTGCGGGGAGGTTTGTTAGTACGACTCGGGAGGGTTTAAATTAGTCTTGCAGAGAGGTGGGACTCAAAGTAGTAGTCTCTCCGATGACATAGTTAAGGTAAATGTAGAGGTTAATGCAAGCAAGTCCAGTAGGCGGGCCTGGCAGTGGCCTGACAGGGAGCGTGGAAGGTCTGGTCGACTAAACTGCAAGTGGTTAGCACCGCAGCCTCACAGCTCCAGGGACCCGGGTTCGATTCTGGGTACTGCCTGTGCGGAGTTTGCAAGTTCTCCCTGTGTCTGCGTGGGTTTCCTCCGGGTGCTCCGGTTTCATCCCTTATGCCAAAGACTTGCACGTTGATAGGTTAATTGGCCATTATAAATTGCCCCTAGTATAGGTAGGTGGTAGGGAAATATATAGGGACAGGTGGGGATGTGATAGGAATATGGGATTAGTGTAGGATTAGTATGAATGTGTGGTTGATGGTCGGCACAGACTCGGTGGGCCGAAGGGCCTGTTTCAGTGCTGTATCTCTAAACTAAACTACTTTAATGCAAGAGGCCTTACAGCTAAGGCAGATGAACTCAGAGCATGGATCAGTACATGGGATTGTGATATTATAGCTATTACAGAAACGTGGTTGAGGGATAGGCAAGACTGGCGGCTCAATGTTATGGTGTCCCGATGCTTCAGTCGGAGGGAAGAGAGGATGGGGAGTTGCACAATTGATTAGGGAGCACATCACGGCAGTAGTTAGAGAGGATATCCCGCGGGGAACGTCCAGTGAGGCCAAATGAGTGGAGCTTAGAAATAAGCAAGTTGTGATCTCTTTGATGGGATTAGACTATAGGCCCACCAATAGTCAGAGGGAATTGGAGGATCATATATGCAGGGAAATCACAGATAGGTGTAGGAATTATAGGGTTGTAATAGTAAGTGATTTTAACTTTCCTAATATTGACTGGGACTGCCTTGGTGCTAAGGGATCAGATGGGCAAGAATTTGTTAAGTGTGTCCAGGATAGTTTTATGAAACAGTATATGGATGGCCCTACGAGAGAAAAGGCTACACTCGACCTCCTCTTTGGAAATGAGGATGGGCAGGTGGATCATGTGTCAGTGAGGGAGCACTTTGGGACCAGTGACCATAACTCTATTAGCTTCAAGATAGTTATGGAAGAGGAAGGACTGGTCCTCAGGTTGAAGTCCTAAATTGGAGGAAGGTTAATTTTGATAGCATCAGACAGGAACTCTCAAAAGTTGAATGAAAGGGCAGTGTACAGGTAACGGGACGTCTGGCAAGTGGGAGGCTTTTAAAAGTGAGATAGGAAGAGTTATGGGCCGGCATATTCCTGTTAGATGGAAGGGCAAGGCTGGCAAGTTTAGGGAACCTTGGTTGATGAGGGATGTTGAGGGTCTGGTCAGGACAAAGAAGGAGGCATATGTCAGGTATAGGCAGCTGGGGATCAAACGAGTCCCTCCAGGAAAAGAGTGGATGTAGGAGTGCACTCAAGAAAGAAATTAGGAGGGAGAAAAGGGGCCATGAGATTTCCCTGGCAGATAAGATAATGGAGAATCCTAAAATATTCTATAAGTATATTAAGAGTAAAAGGGTAGCTAGGGTGAGAGTCGGTCCCCTTAAGGATCAGTGTGATAATCTACTTGTGCAGCCACGGGAAATGGGCGAGGTCTTAAATGAATACTTCTCGTCTTTATTTACCATGGAGATGACATGGAAGCTACTGAGTTCAAGGGAGGGAACAGCGATATCCTGGAGCATATGAACATTGCAAAGGAGGCGGTGTTGGAGGTTTTGAAGCGCATTAAGGTAGATAAATCCCCAGGGCCTGACCAGGTGTACCCGAGGATGCTATGGGAAGAAAGGAAGGATATTCCTGGAGCCCGAGCAGAGATTTCTACATTATCGTTAGCCATGGGAGAGGTACAGGAAGACCGGAGGATAGCTAATGTTGTGCCTTTATTTAATAAGGGCAGCAGTGATAAGCCAGGGAACTACAGGCCGGTGAGCCTTCCATCAGTGATGGGAAAGTTATTGGAAGGGATTCTGACAGACAGGGTTTATATGCATTTGGAAAGGCAACGTCTGATGAGAGATAGTCAGCATGGCTTTGTGCATGGGAATCATGTCTCAGGAATTTGATTGCGTTTTTTGAGGAGGTGACCAAAAGGATTGTCGAGGGCAGGGCGATGGACGTTTTCTACATGGACTTTAACAAGGCCTTTGACAAGGTCCCGCATGGTCGAGTTGTCCAGAAGATTCATACACATGGGATCCAGGGTGTGCTAGCCAATTGGATACAAATTTGGCTTGGTGATCGGATGGTAGTGGGGGGTTGTTTTTCAGATTAGAGGCTGGTGACCAGTGGTGAGCCGCAGGGATTGGTTCTGGGTCCTCTCTTGTTTGTCATATATATTAATGACTTGGATGTGAATGTAGGGGGCATGATTGGTAAGTTTGCAGATGATACAAAAAATGATGGAATAGTAGAAAGTGAAGAAGCTTGTCTGAGGTTACAACAGGATATAGATAAACTTGGAAAGTGGGCAAGGGATTGGCAAATGGAATTTAATGCAGACAAGTGCGAAGTAATGCATTTTGGGAAATTAAAACAGGGCAGGACATATACAGTGAATGACAGGGCCTGGGGAGTGTTGTTGAGCAGAGAGAACTTGGGGTGCAAGTGCGAGTTGCCTGAATGTGGCAACACAGGTAGACAGGGTGGTGAAGAAGGTGTATGGCATGCTTGTCTTCATCAACTGCGGCATGGAGTACAAGAGTTGGGACGTCATGTTACAGTTGTACATAACATTGGTTATTCCGCATTTGGAGTACAGTGTGCAGTTCTGGTCGCAACACTACAGGAAAGATGTGATTAAGCTAGAGAGGGTGCAGAAAAGATTCATAAGGATGTTGCCTGGTTTGGAGGGCTTGAGTTATAATGAGAGATTGGGTAGGCTGGGTCTGTTTTCACTGGAGCAAAGACGGCTGAGATGGGACATGATGGAGGTATATAAAATTATGAGAGGCATAGACAGAGCAGGTAGCCAGAGTCTGTTTCCCATGGTAGGGGTGACTAAAACTGGAGGGCATAGATTTAAGATGAAAGGGAGTAGGTTTAAAGGGGATTAAAAGGGTAAATTTTTCACACAAAGAATATTGCGTATCTGGAATGAGCTGCCAGAGGAGGTGGTGGAGGCAGGACCAGCAGCAACATTTAAGAGTCATCTGGACAGGTATTTGAATGAGCAAAGCATAGACGGATATGGAATTAATGCAGGCACGTGGAATCAGTATAGATCGGCATTATGGTCGGCATGGACGCAGTGGGCCGAAGGGCCTGTTTCTATGCTGTATGACTCTGTGACTCGAAGATGGAGAGTGACGTAGTTGATTCTGAGACGAGGGTCGTGAATCTTAATAAAGGAAAGTATGAAGGTATGAGGCACGAGTTGGCTATGATGGATTGGGAAACGTTACTTAAAGGGATGATGGTGGAAAGGCAATGGCAATATTCAAAGAGTGCATTGATGAACTGCAACAATTGTTTACTGCTGTCTGGCGCAAAAGTAAAATGGGAAAGGTAGCCAAACCATGGCTTGCAAGGAAAATTAGAGATAGTATTAGATTCACGGAAGAGGCATATACATTCGACAGAAAGAAGCAACAGACCTGAGGATTGGGAGCAGTTTAGAATTCAGCAAAGGAGGACCAATGGATTGATTAATAAGGGGAAAATAAAGTACATGGGTAAGCTTGTGGGGAACATACAACCTGACTGCAAAGATTTCTGTAGGTATGTGAAGAGGAAAGGATTGGTTAAGACAAATGTAGGTCCTTACAGTTAGAAACATGGGAATTTATTATGGGAAACAAAGAAATGGCTAACCAACTAAATGCAGACTTTGATTCTGTCTTCACAAAGGATGGCACAAATATCTTACCAGAAATGTTGGGGAACACAGGGTTTAGTGAGAGGAAGGAACCGAAGGAAATCAGTATTAGTAGAGAAAGTGTGTTGGGGAAGTTGATGGTATTGAAGGCCGCTAAATCCTCAGGGCCTGAAAATCTACATCCCAGATTACTTAAGGAAGTGACCCTAGAAATCGTGGATGCATTGGTGGTCATCTTTCAAGATTCTATAGACTTTGGAACAGTTCCAGCTGATTGGAGGGCAGCTAATGTAACCCCACCATTTAAAAAGGGAGGTAGAAATAAAGCAGGGCATTATAGACAAGTCAGCCTGACGTCGGTAGTGGGGAAAATTCTAGAGTCCATTATCAAAGATTTGATAGCAGAGCACTTGGAGAACAGTGTTAGAATCGGATAGAGTCAGCATGGATTTACGAAAGGGAAATCATGCTTGATAAATCTATTAGAATTCTTCGAAGATGTAACTAATAGAGTGGATGAGGGGGATCCAGATAATATGTTTTATTTGGACTTTCAGAAGGCTTTCGACAAAGTCCCACATAAGAGATTAGTGAGTAAAATTAAAGCGCATGGGATTAGTGGTAGTGTATTGCGATAGATAGAACATTGGTTGGCAGATGGAAAAAAAGAGTAGTGATAAACGAATCTTTTTCCAAATGGCAGGCAGTGATTAGTGGGGTACCACAGGGGGATCGGTGCTAGGGCCCCAGCTATTCACACTCCATATTTATGATTTAGATGAGGGAACTAAATGTAATATCTCCAAATTTTCAGAAGACACAAAATTGGGTGGGAGGGTGAGTTGTGAGGAGGATGCAGAGAGGCTTCAGGGTGATTTGGACAAGTTGAGTGAGTGGGCTATTGCATGGCAGATGCAGTATAATGTGAATAAATGAGAGGTTATCCACTTTGTTAGCAAAAACAGGAAGGCAGATTATTATCTGAACGGCGATAAACTGAGAGAGGGGAGTATGCAACGAGACCTGGGTGTTCTCGTACACCAGTCACTGAAGGTAAGCATGCAGGTGCAACAGGCAGTAGAAAAGGGCGAATGTTATGTTGGCCTTCATAGAGTCAGGATTCTAGTACAGGAGCAGGGATGTCTTGCTGCAATTATACAGGGCTTTGGTGAGGCCGCACTTGGATATTGTGTGCAGTTTTGGTCTCCTTCTCCGAGAAAGGATGTTCCTGCTATAGCGAGAGTGCAATGAAGGTTTATCAGACTGATTCCTGGGATGCCGGGACTGACGTATGAGGAGAGATAGGATTATATTCGGAAGAGTGAAGAGGGATCTCATAGAAAATTATAACATTCTACTACTTCCACCATTCCATCCCTCAGCAACCCTCATGCATCCCATCCAGACTGGGTAAATGATCTACTTTATTGTGGTACAAAAAGTGCTGTATTGAAAAGGGTTAACTGAATCTGTTTGTTCAGTGACTGTAATTAATGTCAGTCTCCATGGACCCTAATTGTGTCACTGGAAGTTTTCCATCTTCTATTAATAAGGGGCTCCCAAGTGTTGTCCCATAGTTTCAGCTGGAACATCAACCCCGGCACAACCACAACAGAGATCAGCGGCTCCAGAGAGAGAGAAAGGATAGATCAGAATCTGAGAACAAATGACTGGAATGTAACAACACTTGGTCAGAATCTGAGAATAATAGATTGGAATGGTGCAGCACTTGGTCAGAATCTGAGAACAATAGATTGGAATGTTACAACAATGGACAGGAGTTTATCCTCGGATCTTTACTACCTTTCTACATATTATGATCGGTTCTCATTAAACACTCGGATCCGTCTCGCACTGAAGATTATTCAATACATTTACTATCCCATCCTGGCTATTATTGGTGTCCCTGGTAAGTCTCTCTGTCTAGCTATTAATTCTATAAACCAAGTTTAACAGCATTACTGCTCCTGTAATTTACTCTGCACTTTTTGCTGCCGTTGTATTCCTGGTGAATATGTCCAGCTATCAGCTCTATAAACCATTGCCAACTTTATTGGATTTCTTGACATTTGCTCTCTCATCTTTACTGCTGTTGCTGTCTCTATTTCCCGGTAGGGCATCTGTGAACCCCGTTTCACTGAAATACTGTTTCGTTATGTAAATTTTGGGAAGACTGAAGCCAGTGTCATTGGTCTCCATCACAAACTCCATCCCCCATCTGTGAAACAAATACACCACCCTGTCCAATATCTGAGGCTGAACCAGACTGTTTGCAATCGGTGTATTCTATTTAAACCTGAGCTGAGTCCATCTCCATATTCTCTCCAGTACCAACCCTGTCTATGGCCACCTCTGTAATATCCCCCACCTCCACCTCTGTCTCAGCCAATCTGCTGCAAACACCCTCACCTGTACCTCTGTTAAATCCACACTTGACTATTCCAATTCTATCCTGGTCACCCTCCCAGTTATAAACCTCCATAAACCACAGCCCATCCGGATCTCTGCTGCCTGTATCCTAACTCACACCAAATCGATCACCCATCACCCCTGTGCTCACTGATCTACATTGGCTCCTGGTCTGGCAGCACCTTAATTTTAATATTCTCATTCTTGTGTTTGAATCCCTCCATGGCCTCACCCCTCCAATTAGTCCCATTCTCCTGCCCATTCTCATATTCCTGAAAATGTTTTGACTTCAATCTTTTCTCATTTCTCCTTCTGAAGTGAATCCCTTTCCCACTGTATCTGTCCCGAGCCACTATTTTAGACTCCACAGCACTACTGGTGCTGACGGTACAGAAGCTGGGATCAATAGAGAGATGTGAACTGCACAGCCAGGCACTTCTAGTGCGGCCTGCACAGTGCCCCATGCTGGGCAGGGCTCTCGCTCAATCGTACCATGTATGTGTTGTTGCTCTGAGGATGGTTTTGAATGTGATGTCAATATACCATACCGGCAGCTTTGATGTACGTCTTTGAAACTTGGTCTGTACATGTCCACTGATCGCATGTGTTAGTCACTCTCAGCTGAACATATATTCAGCAGCATGAGGAACCCCCTCTCGTATTATTTAAAAGGACCAGGCATCCAACGTACAGGTGAGGGGCTTTTGACTTACTTCTGTTATTGTAAATTTAGTGGAGTTGCTGTGAATGGTTTTCTGGAGGTTGTGTTGTGAGCTGCTGCAGACATTCAGGGAGGACAGAGGATTTGGTGACCCAACTCTGGACGAGGTATGGTCTATCAGGGGGAAACAGCAGCAGCCAGAGCAGAGGCACCACGGCTGGCACTGTTGTTCTGCAGGGAGGGACAAAGCACAGAAGAGCAATAGTTATAGGGGATTCTATAGTCAGGGGCACAGATAGGCGCTTCTGTGGACATGAAAGAGACTCCATGATGGTATGTTGCCTCCCTGGTGCCAGGGTCAAGGATGTCTCTGAACGGACATGGGGCATTCTGAAGGGGAGAAGGTGAACAGCCAGAGGTTGTGGTACACATCGGTACCAATGACATAGGCAGGAAGAGTGATGAGGTCCTGCAGGGGGAGTTTAGGGAGTTAGGTGGAAAGTTAAAAAACAGTACCTCGAGGGTTGTAATCTCTGGTTTACTCCCTGTGCCACATGCCAGTGAGACTAGAAGTAGGAAGATAGTGCAGCTAAACACGTGGCTGAGCAGCTGGTGTAGAAGGGAGGGTTTCAGATATCTGGACCATTGGGCTCTCTTCAGGGACAGATGGGACCTGTACAAGAAGGATGGGTTACATATAAACTGGAGGGGCACTAATATCCTTGCTGCAAGATTTGCTCGCGTCACTCGGGAGGGTTTAAACTAGTGTGGCAGGGGGGTGGGAACCAGAGCAGTAGGACAGCTAGTGAAATAAATGAGGAGGACACAATAAAGAAGGCCAGTAGGACTAAGAGGAAAAGCAAGCAGGGAGATTTTTCTGAGCACAGCGGGACTGGTGGTCTGAAATGCATTTGTTTCAATGCGACAAGTATAACAGGTAAGGCAGGTGAACTTAGAGCTTGGATTAGTACTTGGAAATATGATGTTGTTGCTATTGCAGAGACTTGGTTGAGGGAAGGGCAGGATTGGCAGCTAAATGTTCCAGGCTTTAGAAGCTTCAGGCGGGATAGAGGGGGATGTAAAAGGGGTGACGGAGTTGCATTACTGGTTAAGGAGAATAACACAGCTGTACTGCGGGAGGACACCTCGGAGGGGGCATGCAGCGAGTCGATATGGGTGGAGCTCAGGAATAGGAAGGGTGCAGTCACGGTGTTGGAGGTTTACTACAGGCCTCCCAACAGCCAGCGGGAGGTAGAGGAGCAGATATGTAGACAGATTTAGGAAAGATGTAAAGGTAACAGGGTTGCCGTGGTGGGTGATTTTAACTTCCCCAATATTGACTGGGACTCGCTTAGTGCTAGGTGCTTGGATGGGGCAGAATTTGTGAGGAACATCCAGGAGGTCTTCTTGAAACAGTATGTATATAGTCCAACAAGGGATGGGGCCATTCTGGACCTGTTATTGGGGAATGAGCTCGGCCAGGTGGTCGAAGTTTCAGTGGGGGAGCATTCCCGGAACAGTGACCATAATTCCATAAGTTTTAAGGTACTTGTGGATAAGGATAAGAGTAGTCCTCGGGTGAAGGTGCTAAATTGGGGGAAGGCTAATTATAACAAAATTAGGCAGGATCTGAAGAATTTAGAATGGGGGCGGCTGTTTGAGCGTAAATCAACATCTGACATGTGGGACTCTTTCAAACGTCAGCTGATTAGAATCCAGGACCAGCATGTTCCTGTGAGGAAGAAAGACAAGTTTGGCAAGTTTCGGGAAAGCTTGGATAACACAGGATATTGTGAGCCTCGTCAAAAAGAAAAAGGAAGCAGTTGTAAGGGCTGGATGGCGAGGAACAGACTTGAGGAATATAAAGACAGTAGGAAGTAACTTAAGCAAGGAGTCAGGAAGGCTAAAAGGGGTGATGAGAAGTCATTGGCAAACAGGATTAAGGAAAATCCCAAGGCATTTTATACATTTATAAAGAGCAAGAGGGTAACCAGGGAAAGGGTCGGCCCATTCAAGGACAGAGATGGGAATCTATGCGTGGGGCCAGAGGAAATTGGCGAGGTGCTAAATGAGTACTTTGCATCAGTATTCACCAAAGAGAAGGACTTGGTGGATGATGGGCCTAGGGAAGGGAGTGCAGATAGTCTCAGTCATCTCATTATCAATAAGGAGGAGGTGTTGTGTGTCTTGCAAAGCAATAAGATAGATAAGTCTGCAGGGCCTGACGGGATCTACCGTAGAATACTGAGGGAGGGAAGGGAAGAAATTGCTGGGGCCTTGACAGAAATCTTTGCATCCTCATTGGCTACAGGTGAGGTCCCAGAGGACTGGAGAAAAGCCAATGTTGTTCCTTTGTTTAAGAAGGGTGGCAAGGATAATCCAGGAAATTATAGGCCTGTGAGCCTTACGTCAGTGGTAGGGAAATTGTTAGAGAGGATTCTTCGGGACAGGATTTACTCGCATTTGGAGACAAATGAACTTATTAGCGAGAGACACCATTGTTTTGTGAAGGGGAGGTCGTGTCTTACTAATTTGATTCAGTTTTTTGAGGAAGTGACGAAGATGATTGATGAAGGAAGGGCATTGGATGTTATCTATATGGACTTTAGTAAAGCCTCTGACAAGGTCCCGCATGGCTGACTGGTACAAAAGGTGAAGTCACACGGGATCAGAGGTGAGCTGGCAAGATGGATACAGAAGTGGCTCGGTCATAGAAGACAGAGGGTATCAGTGGATGGGTGTTTTTCTGAATGGAGGGATGTGACTAGTGGTGTTCCGCAGGGATCAGTGCTGGGACGTTTGATGTTTGTAGTATGTGCAAATGATTCGGAGGAAAATGCAGCTGGTCTGATTAGTAAGTTTGCGGAGTTGCAGATAATAATGAGGATTGTCAGAAGATACAGCAGGATATAGATCGGTTGGAGACTTGGGCGGAGAAATGGCAGATGGAGCTTAATCTGGACAACTGTGAGGTAATGCATTTTGGAAGGTCTAATGCAGGTGGGAGGTATACAGTAAATGGCAGAACCCTTAGGAGTATTGACAGGCAGAGAGATCTGGGCGTACAGGTCCACGGGTCACTGAAAGTGGCAACGCAGGTGGATAAGGTATTCAAGAAGGCATACAGCATGCTTGCCTTCATCGGACGAGGCACAGAGTATAAAAATTGGCATGTCATGTTGCAGCTGTACGGAACCTTACTTAGGCCACACTTGGAATTTTGCGTGCAATTCCGACTGCCACACTACCAGAAGGACGTGGAGGCTTTGGAGAGGGTACAGAGGAGGTTTACCAGGATGTTGCCTGGTCTGGAGGGCATTAGTTATGAGGAGAGGTTGGAAAAACTCGGATTTTTTTCACTGGAACGACGGAGGTGGAGGGGCAACATGATAGAGGTTTACAAAGTTATGAGCGGAATGGACAGTTTGGATAGTTACAAGCTTTTTCCCAGGGTGGAAGAGTCAGTTACTAGGCGACATAGGTATAAGGTGCGAGGGGCAAAGTTTAGAGGGAATCTGCGAGGCAGGTTTTTTACACTGAGGGTGGTGAGTGCCTGGAACTTGCTGCCGGGGGAGGTGTTAGAAGCAAATACGATAGCGACGTTTGAGAGACATCTTGACAAATGCATAATTAGGAAGGGAATAGAGGGATATGGGCCCCGGAAGTGCAGAAGATGTTAGTTTAGGCAGGCATCAAGATCGGCGCAGGCTTGGAGGGCCGAATGGTCTGTTCCTGTGCTGTACTGTAACTTGGTATTTGTTCTTGACTGTAGTTACAGTGTCCCTGGGTCTGTAACACGACCAACAAATGGAGAAGAGGCTGCAGAGAGGGGAAGCTCTGTAAAGTGAGAGGAGGAAGGGGCTCTGCCCTACCCTCCCTGGGTTTTCCAAGAGCACTTTTCCTATGCACACCTAACCCAGGAGCAGTGTGTGAGGTAACTCTGATTCAATTAGGAGGTGGTCACAGAGCTGTGTCACCTCCTGCAACACGAACTGGAGCCTCACTGCGTGCAGTTCTGGTCGCCACATTACCAAAAGGACGTAGATGCTTTGGAGAGGGTGCAGAGGAGGTTCACCAGGATGTTGCCTGGTATGGAGGGCGCTAGCTATGAAGAGAGGTTGAGCAGATTAGGATTATTTTCATTAGAAAGACGGAGGTTGAGGGGGGAGTTGATTGAGGTGTGCAGAATCATGAGAGCTATAGACAGCGTGGATATCAAGAAGCTTTTTCCCAGAGTGGGGGATTGAATTACTAGGGGTCACGAGTTCAAAGCGAGAGGGGAAAAGTTTAGGGGGCATATGCATGGAAAGTTCTTTACGCAGAGGATGGCGGGTGCCTGGAACACGTTGCCAGCGGAGGTGGTAGACGCGGGCACGGTAGCGTCTTTTAAGATGTATCTAGACAGATACATGAATGGGCAGGAAGCAAAGAGATACAGACCTTAGAAAATAGACAAATGTTTAGATAGAAGATCTGGATCGGCGCAGGCTTGGAGGGCCGAAGGGCCTGTTCCTGTGCTGTAATGTCCTTTGTTCTTTTGTTCTTTCTCACACCAGGGTGAGGACGGAGTTGTCAGTGGCTTTTAAAGTCACAGTTTCATTGAACTTCCATGTATCTGAATATTTCCACGCAGGAGCAGGAGACATATCAAACATAGAGTCATAGAGAGTGATAGATACATTTATGGCACAGAAGATGGCCATTCGGCCCCTCGGTACCCGCTCCCTGTGGAACAATCCAGTCAGTCCCACTCTCCCAGTCAGTCCCCGTATCCCTGCAAGATCATCTCCTTCGGGTGTCCTTCCAGTATCCTTTTGAATTCATTGTCTCTAATGATGAAGTCCAAGATCTGATATGCTTCGCTAAACACTCTCCTAATATGTCCTGCCAACTTCAAATATCAATGCATATGCAGCCCCCAGGTCGCTCTGTCCCTGCACAATCTTTAGAACTGTGTCATTAAGTCTATATTACCTTCCTATTCCTTCTGACAAAATACATCACCTCACACTCCGTTGTATGAAATTCCACCTGCCACTTCTCTGTCCATTCTGCTTGCCTATCTATATCCTGCTACAGGTGGTTTGCAACATCCTCACTGTTTACCACACCTCCAAGATTGGTATCATTGGAAAATGTTGAAATTCTACTCTGTATTCCAAGATCCATGTAACTTATATATAGCAAAAAAAACAAACAGTGGTCCTAAGCACTGACCCTTGGGGAAAATCACTGTCTACCATCCTCCAGTCTGAAAAACAACCATTTAACACATTTCTCTTTTTTATGTCCGATGGACAATTTTTGATCCAATTAGATGCTATTCCATGAGGTTCAATTTTGTTAGCCAAGCTTCTGTGTGTTTCTTCGTCAAATAATTTCATAAAATCCACGTAGACAAAATCCACCACATTCCCTTCATCAACCTTCTCTGATTTTCTAAATAAATTCAATTACTTCATCAAGCATGATCTGCCTTTTAGAAATCCGTGCTGACAATCCTTAATTAACTCAATCTCTCCAAGTGTGTGTTGTCCTTTTCCCCTGATTATTGCTTCTAAAACTTTCCTCACAACTGATGTTAAACTAACTGGCCAGTAGTTACTAGGACTGTGTGTTGTCCATTGATAATTCTGGGAAGTGAGGGTGACCATCTATGTCATCAATATCTCCCTCAGCAGGGAGAAGCAGGATGAAAGATCCCGTGGCTTTGTCAGGATAGCGGGATTCCTGATGGTGTAGGTGGCTCTGCGGGGCCCCCATGTCAACCCATGGGTTGAGGTACAGGAACTGAAAGATCTCTCACTCCATCAAAGTACAGTTGGTGTGTGAGCATGGCCAGTACGTCATGTTGGTGAATGTCCACTATCCTGGCAGCAGCCACCATACCTTCATTCTGAATCAGTCAGCCGGTCCCAACACATCGGGGCTCCATGAAGAACCAGAATGTGGTTCCTTGGAGACAAATGAACCCCCTCTAGACACAGCCCATGTTTCTACACCCTCAATCCACCTCCCACCGTCAACCGTTAGTTATGCAATTAGCATGTGTATAACGTGAGCAATGGAGTCACCAGGAACATGGTGGAACAGACCATCGGTGTGATGAAGCAATGCTTCCGATGTCTGAACCGCTCGGGGAGAGCCCTCCAGTACACACTGGAGCAGGTGTCTGAGTTCATGGTGTTCTGCTGCACCCTTCATATCATCACCATCATGAGGACACAGGCATTGGCACCAGGAATCCGGAGGACACCTCAGGAGGAGGAGGCAGGGAGGATATTTCCTCGATGCCTTCGACCCGTACAGGCTGTCGGAGAGTCCCTGCTAAGATTCCAGTTCCCATAGGACAACTTCCCTTTCCAGCCATGAATTCCCCATTCTCCACCATTACACCCATCTGAGACGCCCCAGCACAGTGTCCCCTTGGTCAGCATCCTGTATTAAAAACATCAGAGAATTATTACAGCACAGAAGGACCAATTCAGCCTTTCGTATCTGCACTGGCTCTCCGAATGAGCAATTCACCTAACGCCGTTCCCTGCCTTCTTCCTGTAATCCTGCACATTCTTCCTTCTCATATAACAATCTATTCAGCTTCAGTTGAACCTGCCTCCACCGCACTCTCAGGCAGTGCATTCCAGACTCTAACCACGCACTGTGTGAAAAAATATTTTCCTCAGGTCGTCTTTGCTTCTTTTACCCATGACTTTAAATCTGTGCCCTCTCGTTCTCGATCCTTTCACGAGTGGGAACTGTTTCTCTCTATCTGCTCTATGCAGACACCTCATGATTTTTGAAACCTCTAATAAATCACCTCTCGGCCTTCTCCGAGGAAAGCAGTCCTAACTTCTCCAATCTATCTTCATAACTAAAATTCCTCAACCTGGGAATGATTCTGGTCAATCTTTTCTGCACTCTCTCCAATGCCCTCACGTCTTTCCTCAAGTGTGGCACCCAGAACTGGACACAATACCAGAGCTGAAGCTGAAATAGTGCCTTATATAAGTTCAATATAACTTATTTGCTCTTGTATTCTATGCCCCTATTAATAAAGCCCAGGATACTGCATGCTTTATTAAACACTTTCTCAACCTGTTCTGCCGCCTTCAATGACTTCTGCACATATACACACAGGTTCTTCTGCTCCTGAACACCCTATAGAATTGTATATTGTCACCCCATGTTCTTCCTACCAACATGAATCACTTCACATTTCTCTGTATTGAACTTCATCTGCCACCTGTCTGCCCATTCCAGCAACTTGTGTGTGTCCTTTTGAAGTTCTACACTATCCTCCTCACAGTTCACAATGCTTCCAACGTTCGTATCAGCTGCAAACTTTGAAATTGTGCCCTGTACACCCAGGTTTAGGTCCTTAATATATATCAGGAAAAGCAAGGATTCGAACACTGATGTCTGGGGAACTCCACCACAAACCTTCCTCCAGCCTGTAAAACATCCATTAACCACTACTCTTTGTTTCCTGTCACTCAGCTAATTTCTTATCCATGTTGCTAATGTCCCTTTTATTCTATGAGCTACAAGTTTGCTTACAGGTCTGTTGTGTGGCATTGTATCAAAAGGTTTTTGCATGCAGGGAATAGTTAAATGTCTGGAATGCACTGCTTGAGAATGGTGTAGGCAGGTTCATTTGAAACTGAATAGACCGTTATATGAAAGTCAATGTACACCACATCAACAGAATTGCCCTCATCAACTCTCTCTGATACCAGCTCAAACATCTCCAGAAAATTAGTTAAACATGATGTTCTCTCAAGAAATCCATGCTGGCTTGTTTAATTAACTCGCATTTGTCCATGTGACTATTAGCTTTGTCCAAGATTATTTCTTTCTAGACGTTTTCCCACCACCGAAGTTTAACTGACAGGCCTGTAGTTGCTGGCCTGATCTTTTCACCCTTTTTTGAACAAGGGTGTAACGTTTACAATTCTCCAGTCCTCTGTCATCACCCCGAGTCTAAGAAAGACTGAAAAATTATGTCCAGTGCCTCTGCGATTTCCACCCTCACTTCCCTCAGTATCTTTGGATACATCTCATCTGGTCCTGGTGCTTTATTCAATTTAAGTCCAGACAGCCTATCTAATACTTCCTCTTTATCAATTTTAAACCCCACTAGTGTCTGACTTATCTCCTCTTTCAACATTGCCTGGGTTGCATCTTAGAATCATAGACAGTTTATGGCACACAGAGAGACCACTTGGCCCATCGTGTCTATGCTGTCCAAAAAACGATCCATCCATTCTAATCCTACCTTCCAGCATTTGATAGATTACAGCACTTGAGGTGCACATCCAGACACCTTTTGAATGAGTTTTTGGTTTCTGCCTCAACTACCCTTTCGGACAGTGAGTTCCAGACTCTGACCACCCGCTGGGTGAAAAATAAAATCCGCAGCTCCCTTTTAGTCTTTCTGCCAATCACTTTAAGTCCATGCCCCCTCGCCACTGACCTCTTTTCTCAGGTGAATGGACCCTTCAGCCCCACTCTACTCTCAGTTTTGTACATTTCAATCAGATTTACCCTCAGCCTTCTCTATTTCAAGGAGAACAGTCCCAGCCTGTCCAATCTTTCCTCAGAGCTGCATTTTTCCAGTCCTGGCAACATCCTCGTAAATCTTCTGTGTACCCTCTCTAGTGCAATTACATCCTTTCTGTAATGAGGTGATCAGAACTGCACACAGTACTCAAGTTGTGTCCTAACCAATGAGTTATACAATTCTGGCATAACCTCCCTGCTCGTATATTCTATACCTCGGCTAATAAAGGAAAGGATTTCATATCTTCTTCCTTGGTAAAGACAGGTGGAAATTATTCATTTAGTACCTCAGCTATATCCTCTGCCTCCATGTGCAAATCCCCTTTATGGTCCTGAGTCGGCCCCATTGTTCCTTTTACTACCCTTTTACTATTTAGATGCCGATAGAAAACTTAGGGATTTCCTTTAATGCTCGCCTCTTTTCATGCTCTCTCTTTGCTTCCCTTATTTGCTTTTTCACTTCCCCTCTGGACTTTCAATATTCAGCCTGTTTCTCAATAGTATTTTCTACCTGATGTCTGTTATATCAGACATAAATTTGTCAACCTTTCGTGCGGCCTTCAAAGATCTGTCTGAATACACACCAAGTCTCTCTGTAACAAAAACAAGAAATGCTGGAGTCACTCAGCAGGTCTGGCAGCATCTGTGGAAAGAGAAGCAGAGTTAACGTTACGAGTCTCTCTGTTCCTGTCTCCTCATTTAAACAATACCCCTTTGTTTCTGTTGCCTTCCCTTACACTTCCTACCCAAATGTCTCTCTTCACACTTCACTGTGTTCATTTATATTTGCCATGTTCCTGCTCATTTCACTGGTCAGTCGCTGTCGTCCTGAAGTCTGTTACTATCCTTCTCACCGCTTATTAACATTTCTGAGTTTCCTGCCAACTTTGACATTATCCCCTCTGTACACAAGCCCATTGTATTAACATACAGCAACTGGGGCGGCACAGTGGCGCAGTGGTTAGCACCGCAGCCTCACAGCTCCAGCGACCCGGTTTCAATTCTGGGTACTGCCTGTGTGGAGTTTGCAAGTTCTCCCTGTGTCTGCGTCGGTTTCCTCCGGGTGCTCCGGTTTCCTCCCACATACCAAAGACTTGCAGGTTGATAGGTTAATTGGATGTTATAAATTGCCCCTAGTATAGGTATGTGAACAAAGAACAAAGATAATTACAGCACAGGAACAGGGCCTTCGGCCCTCCAAGCCTGCGCCGATCCAGATCCTCTCTCTAAACATGTCGCCTATTTTCTAAGCTTCTGTATCTCTTTTCTTCCTGCCCATTCATGTATCTGTCTAGATACATCTTAAAAGACTCCATCGTGCCCGCATCTACCACCTCCGCTGGCAATGCGTTCCAGGTGCCCACCACGCTCTGCGTAAAGAACTTTCCACGCATATCCCCCCTAAACTTTTCCCCTTTCACTTTGAACTCGTGTCCTCTAGTAATTGAAACCCCCACTCTGGGAAAAAGCTTCTTGCTATCCACCCTGTCTACACCTCTCATGATTTTGTACACCTCAATCAGGTCCCCCCTCAACCTCCGTCTTTCTAATGAAAATAATCCTAATCTACTCAACCTCTCTTCATAGCTAGCGCCCTCCATACCAGGCAACATCCTGGTGAACCTCCTCTGCACCCTTTCCAAAGCATCCACATCCTTTTGATAATGTGGCGACCAGAACTGTACGCAGTATTCCAAATGTGGCCGAACCAAAGTCCAATACAACTGTAACATGACCTGCCAACTCTTGTACTCAATGCCCCGTCCGATGAAGGAAAGCATGCCGTATGCCTTCTTGACCACTCTATTTACCTGCGTTGCCACCTTCAGGGAACAGTGGACCTGAACACCCAAATCTTTCTGGACATCAATTTTCCCCAGGACTTTTCCATTTACTGTATAGTTCACTCTTGAATTGGATCTTCCAAAATGCATCACCTCGCATTTGCCCTGATTGAACTCCATCTGCCATTTCTCTGCCCAACTCTCCAATCTATCTATATTCTGCTGTATTCTCTGACAGTCCCCTTCACTATCTGCTACTCCACAATCTTAGTGTCGTCTGCAAATTTGCTAATCAGTCCACCTATACTTTCCTCCAAATCATTAATGTATATCACAAACAACAGTGGTCCCAGCACGGATCCCTGTGGAACACCACTGGTCACACGTCTCCATTTTGAGAAACTCCCTTCTACTGCTACTCTCTGTCTCCTGTTGCCCAGCCAGTTCTTTATCCATCTAGCTAGTACACCTTGGACCCCAAGCGCCTTCACTTTCTCCATCAGCCTGCCATGGGGAACCTTATCAAACGCCTTACTGAAGTCCATGTATATGACATCGACAGCCCTTCCGTCATCAATCAACTTTTATGTGGCAGGGAAATATAGGGACAGGTGGGGATGTGGTAGGAATATGGAATTAGTATAGGATTAGTATAAATGGTTGGTTGATGGTCGGCACAGACTCGGTGGGCCGAAGGGCCTGTTTCAGTGCTGTATCTCTTTAAAAAAAAACTGTGATCCCAACAGTGACCCTGGGGAACCCCACTGTGTACTTCCCTCCAGGCTAAAGAATAACATTCTCCACTACTCTCTACTTTCTGTCACTGAGCTAATTTCCTGCATGCTGACATTGAAAATAAAAAACAGACTTCCATTTATGAAACGCCTTTCATGACCACTGCATGTCCCAAAGTGATTTACAACCAATGTATACTTCTGAAAGTGAAGTCACTCTTGTAATGTAAGAAACAGGCAGACAATTTCTGCACAGCAAGATCCCCCAAGCAGCAATGTGAGAATGATCAGATGGGTTTTTGTGATGTTGATTGAAGGGAAAAATATTGACCAGGACACCGGGAATAATTCCCCTCCTCTGCTTCTACATAGTGCGATGGGATCTTTAACATCCACCTGAGAGGGCAGACTGCAACTTGGTTTAAAGTTTCATTCGATAGACTGCACCTCTGACAGTGCAGCACACCCTCAGTACTGCACTGCAATGTCAGCATTGGTTCTTGTAATCAAGTCCTGCAGTGACACTTGATCCTGGAAGCTTGCCACTGAAAGGGGAGAGAGCTACAAACTGAGCCACAGCTGACATTGGTCCTTTTATCCCATGTGTTTCTAATTCAGTAACACGGCTATTATGTGGTACTTTCTCAAACGCCTTGTGAAAGGATTGGAATATTGTGAAAGTCCAGGTGGGAACCATCATAGAATCATAGAATAGCACAAACTGAATGAGGCCATTCGGCCCATCAAGTCTGTGCTGGCCCTTTCAAAGAGCAATCCAGTTAGTCCCACTCCCTTACTCTTTCACTATATCCTTGCATTTTTTCTCCTTCAGATATTTATCCAATTCCCTTTTGGGATCTATTATTGAATCTGTATCCATCAGCATATCAGATAGTGCATTCCAAATCCAAACCACTCAGAAACAAATATCCTCATGTCTGCTTCTTTTACCAATCGCCTTAAATCTGTGTCTCTTGGACATTGGAAATAGTTTCTCTTTATTTAATTTATCTAAATCCTTCCTAATGTTAAACACCTCAATCAAATCTCCTCTGAAAGTTCTTTGCTCTATGCAGAACAACCCCAGCTACCTAACTGTAATTCCTCATGCCTGGACGAATTCTAGCAAAACAGTTCTGTACCCACTCCGAAGGCTTCATGTCCTCCCAAAAGTGTGGTTCCCAGTATTCGACACAAGACTCCAGGTGTAGCTGAACTAGTATTTGATATATGTTTCACATAATGTCCTTGCTTTTGTTCTTTTTGCCTCTATTTATAAACCCTAGGATCCCATACATTTATTAACTGTCAAGTTAACCTTTCCTACCACCTTCAAAGATTTGTGTACACACACCCCAAGTGTGTCTGTTATTTCACCATCTTTATAGTTACACCATTTAACTTGTATTGTCTCTCTTCATTCATCCTTTCAAAATGTATTACCTCATACATCTGCAATGTCAGTTAAATATTGAGAAGAATGAAGCCATTGTTTTCTGTCTCTGCTCCAAACATTTCCTAGTTACACACTCCATCCCTCTCCTTTGTAAATGTTTGAGACTAAGCCAAACTGCTCACAGACTTAGTTACATAGTTAACCCTGAGATGCCTTGAGATCAGCTTCCTACCAAATATTCACACCATCACTAAAACGGCCTATCTCCAACCCCGGTGGAGTTTCATTGCTGGTTAAAGAGTAAATGAACGCAATAGTGAGGCAGAATATTAGCTCTGACGATGTCGAATATGTATGGGTAGAGCTGAGAAACACTAAGGGGCAGAAAACGGTAGTGGGTGTTGTATATAGACCCCCAAACTGTAGTGCTGAATTTGGTAATGGCATTGGACAGGAAATTAGAGACGCATGCGATAAAGGAACATCTGTAATTATGGGTTTCTTGAATCTGCATATAGATTGGGCAAATTAAATTGGTCGCAATACATTGTGGAGGAATTCCTGGAGAATATACGGGATGGTTTTCAGGACCAATTCTTTGAGGAACCAACTGGAGAACAGGCTATCCTAGACTGGTTATTGTATAATGAGAGAGGAATAATTGACAATCTAGTTGTGCGAGATCCCTCTGGGATGAGCGACCATAATATGATAGAATTCTTCATCATGATGGAGAGTGTCCTAGTTGATTCTGAGATTAGGGTCGTGAATCTTAATAAAGTAAGCTACGAAGGTATGAGGCATGAGTCGTTGATGATACATTGGGAAACGTTACTTAAAGAGATAACGCTGGAAAGGTAATGGCAAACATTCAAAGAGCGCATGGATGAACTGCAACAATTGTTTATACCTGTCTGGCGCAAAAGTAAAATAGAAAAGGTAGCCAAATCATGGCTTGCAAGGCAAATTAGAGATAGCGTTAGATCCAAGGAAGAGGCATATAAATTTGCCAGGAAAACAACAACAGACCTGAGGATTGGGAGCAGTTTAAAATTCAGCAAAGGAGCACCAAGGGATTCATTGAGAAGGGGAAAATGGAGTACAAGATTAAGCTTGCGGGGAACATAATAGCTGACTGTAAACGAATCTATAGGTATGTGAAGCGGAAAAGATTGGCGAAGACAAATGCAGGTCCGTTACAGTCAGAAACAGGGGGATTTATTCTGGGAAACAAAGAAATGGCTGACCACCTAAATGCATACTTTAGTTCTGTCTTCACAAAGGAGGACGCCAATATCATACCAGAAATGTTGGTGAATACAGGGTTTAGTGAGAGAGAGGAACTGAAAGAAATCAGTATTAGTAGAGAAATGGTGTTGGAGAAGTTGATGGTATTGAAGGCAGATAAATCCCCAGGGCCTCGTAATCTACATCCCAGAGTACTTAGGAAGTGGCCCGAGAAATAGTGGATGCATTGGTGGTCATCTTCCAAGATTCTATGGACTCTGGAACAGTTCCTACAGATTGGAAGGTAGCTAATGTTACCCCACTGTTAAAAAAGGAAGGTAGAGAGAAAGTTGGAAATTGTAGACCAGTCAGCCTGATATCGGTCGTGGGGAAAATCCTGGAGTCCATTATCAAAGATTTTGCAGCAGAGCACTTGGAGAACAGTGGTCGAGTCGGACAGAGTCAGCATGGATTTATGAAAGGGAAATCATGCTTGATAAATCCACTAGCATTCTTCGAGGATGTCACTAGTAGAGTTGATGAGGGGGAGCCAGTGGATGTGATTTATTTGCACTTTCGGAAGGCTCTCGACAATGTTCCACGTAAGGGTTTAGCGTGTAAAATTAAAGCACATGGGATTGGGGGTAGTGTATTGCGATAGATAGAAAATTGTTTGGGAGACAGGAAACAAAGCATTGGAACATACGGATCTTTTTCTGAATGGCAGGCAGTGACTAGTGGGGTACCGCAGGGATCGGAGATGGGACCCTAGCTATTCACAATATATATTAATGATTTAGATGAGGAAACTAAATGTAATATCTCCAGATTTGCAGCTGATACAAAATTAGGTGTGAGGGTGAGTGGTGAGCAGAATGCAAAGAGGCTTCCGGGTGATTTGGACAATTTGAGTGAGTGGGCAAATGCATGGCAGATGCAGTATAATGTGGATAAATGTGAAGTTATCCACTTTACTAGCAAAAACAGGAAGGCATATTATTATCTGAACGGCTATAAACTGAGAGAGGGGAATATGCAACGAGACCTGGGTGTTCTCGTACACCAGTCACTGAAGGTAAACATGCAGGTGCAACAGGCGGTAGAAAAAGGCGAATGTTATGTTGGCCTTTAAAGAGACAGGATTCGAGTACAGGAGCAGGGATGTTGTGCTGCAATTATACAGGGCCTTGGTGAGGCTGCACTTGGAATATTGTGTGCAGTTTTGATCTCCTTATCTGAGGAAGGATGTCCTTGCTATCGAGGGAGTGCAGTAGAGTTTTACCAGACTGATTCCTGGGGTGGTAGGACTGTCGTATGAGGAGAGATTGAGTCGGTTAGGACTATATTCACTGGAATTCAGAAGAGTGAGGAGGGATCTCATCGAAACCTATAAAATTCTAACATGGCTTGACAGGGTATATGCAGGAAGGATGTTCCCGATGGTGGAGACTCCCGAACCAGGTGTCATAATCTAAGTATATGGGGTAAAATTTTCAGGACTGAGATGAAGAGACGTTTCTCCACCCAGAGGGTGGTGAGCCTGTGGAAATCTGTCATCCCGCCCATATCCAAGGGGGATTGGAAGATTCTGGCCAGTGCCTCTGCTATTTCCAGCATTGCTTCCCTCAGCAACCATCATACATCCCATCCAGACTGGGTAAATGTTCAACTTATTGTGGTACAAAAAGTGTTGGATTGAAAAGGGTTAACTGAATATGTTTGTTCCGTGACTTTAATTAATGTCAGTCTCCATGGACCCTAATTGTGTCACTGGACGTTTTCCATCTTCTATTAATAAGGGGCTTCTTTCAATGTGTTATTCCATATGTCAGTGGGAACATCAGCCCCGGCACTTACAGAGATCAGCTGCTCCAGAGAGATAGAGAGAGGATAGATCAGAATCTGAGAACAAAAGACTGGAATGTTACAGCAATGGGTCAGAATCTGAGAACAATAGATTGGAATGTTACAATAATGGGTCAGAATCTGAGAACAATAGATTGGAATGTTACAACAATGGACAGGAGTCTATCCTCGGATCTTTACTCCCTTTCTACATATTATGATCGGTACTCATTAAACTCTCGTATCTATCTCGCACTGAAGATTATTCAATATGTTTACTATCCCATCCTGGCTATTATTGGTGTCCCTGGTAAGTCTCTCTATCTAGCTATAAATCCTTTAAAGCATGTTTAACTGCATTACTGCTCCTGTAATTTACTCTGCCCTTCTTGCTGCCGTTGTTATGCCTGGTGAATATCTTCAGCTATTTGCTCTATAAACCATTGTCAACTGTATTACAGTTCTTGTCATTTACTCTCTCATCTTTGCTGCTGTTGCTGTCTCTATTTCAGGCCAGGAGATCAGTAAACCCTGTTTCACTGAAAAACTGTTCTGTTATGTACATTTTGGGAAGACTGAAGCCAGTGTCATTGGTCTCCATCACAAACTCCATCACCTATCTGGGAGGCACATATTCCACCCTGCCCAATATCTGAGGCTCAACCAGACAGTCGACAACTTCTTTGTTATATTTGAACCTGAGCTGAGTTCATCTCCATATTCTTTCCATCACTAACCATGCCTAATATCACCTCTATGATATCACCCAACTCCACCTCTGCCTCAGCCCATCTACTGCAAAAACCCTCATCCGCATCACTGTTAAATACACAGTTGACTTTTCCAATTCAACCTTGTTCACCCTCACAGTTCTAAACCTCCATAAACCACAGCCCATCCAGAACTCTGCTGCCTGTATTCGAACTCACACCAAATCCCGATCACCCATCACCCCTGTGCTCACTGATCTCCATTGGCTCCCGGTCTGGCAGCACCTTAATTTTAACATTCTCATTCTTGTGTTTGAATCTCTCCATGGCCCACCCTTCCATTTATTCACTTTCCCCTCTCCAATTCATATATTCCTGCAAATCTTTCGACTTCAATCTTTTTTCAGTTCTCCTTGTAAAGTGAATTTCTTTCCCTCTGTATCTGTTCCGAGCCACGATTTTAGACTCTGCAGCAAGACTGCTGCTGACGGTACAGAATTGGGATCCAAAAAGAGATGTGAATCGCACAGCTGGCCACTTACGGTGCGGTCTGCACAATATCCCATGCTGAGCGGGGCTCCAGCCCAGTCACATCATCTATGTGCTGTCAGCGTGGTCTTCACAGCCGGCCACCTCTACTATGCCCTGCACAGTGTCCCAAGCTGCGCAGGGCTCTACCTCAATTGTACCTTGTATGTGTTGTTCCTTTGAGGGTGGATTTGAAAGTGATGTCAATGTACCATACCAGCAGCTTTGATGTACTTCTTTAAACTTTTTCTGTGCATGTCCACTGACCGCTGAACATACATTCAGTAGCAAAAGGAAACCCCTCCGGTGTTATTTAAAAGGACCAGGCATCTAGTTTACAGGCTTTTGACTTACTTCTGCTATTGTAAAGTTAGTGGAGGTGTTGTGGATGTTTTTCTGGAGGTTGTGTTGTGAGCTGCTGCAGACATTCAGGGACATTTGTGAACTATACAGTAAATGGAAAAGTCCTGGGGAAAATTGATGTACAGAGAGATTTAGGTGTTCAGGTCCATTGTTCCCTGAAGAAGGCAACGCAGGTCAATAGAGTGGTCAAGAAGGCATACGGCATGCTTTCCTTCATCGGACGGGGTATTGAGTACAAGAGTTGGCAGGTCATGTTACAGTTGTATAGGACTTTGGTTCTGCCACATTTGGAATACTGCATGCAGTTCTGGTCGCCACATTACCAAAAGTATGTAGATGCTTTGGAGAGGGTGCAGAGGAGGTTCACCAGGATGTTGCCTGGTATGGAGGGCGCTAGCTATGAAGAGAGGTTGAGTAGATTAGGATTATTTTCATTAGAAAGACAGTGGTTGAGGGGGGACCTGATTGAGGTGTACAAAATCATGAGAGGGATAGACAGGTTGGATAGGAAGAAGCTTTTTCCCAGAGTGGGGGATTCAATTACTAGGGGTCACGAGTTCAAAGTGAGAGGGGAAAAGTTTTACTAGGGGTCACGAGTTCAAAGTGAGAGGGGAAAAGTTCAGGGGGGATATGCGTGGAACGTTCTTTACGCAGAGGATGGTGGGTGCCTGGAGCGCGTTGTCAGCGGAGGTGGTAGACGCGGGAACGATAGCGTCTTTTAATATGTATCTGGACAGATACATGAATGGGCAGGAAGTAAAGAGATACAGAGCCTTGGAAAATAGACGACATGTTTAGATAGAGGATCTGGATCTGCACAGGCTTGGAGGGCCGAAGGGCCTGTTCCTGTGCTGTAATTTTCTTTGTTCTTAGTTCTTTGTGTAGAGAGGATTTGGTGACCCAACTCTGGACGACGTATGGGGACTGTAGTTACAGTGTCTCTGGGTCTGTAACATGACCAACAAATGGAGCAGATGCTGCGGAGAGGGGAAGCTCTGTAAAGAGAGAGGAGGAGAGGGCTCTTCCCTGCCCATCCCGGGTGCTCCAAGAGCACTTCTCCTACCTACACCTAACCCAGGAGCAATGTGTGAGGTGACTCTGATTCAATAAGGAGGTGGTCACAGAGCTGTGTCGCCTCCTGTAACACAACCTGGAGCCTCTCACCAGGGTGAGGACGGAGCTGTCAGTGGTTGTTAAGCTCACAGTTTCATTGAACTTCTATGTATCTGGATATTTACAGGCAGGAGCAGTTGACATATCCAACATAGAGTGGTAGAAATTGATGGAGTCATTTACAACACAGAAAGAGGCCATTCAGCCCCTCACTGCCGGCTTTCTGTGCAACAATCCAGTCAGCCCCACTCCCCCGCTCAATCCCCGTATCCCTGCAAGTTCATTTCCTTCAGGTTTCCATCCAGTTTCCTTTTGAAATCTTTGATTGTCTCGGCTTCCAGCATCCTCATGGGCAGTGAGTTTCAGCTCATTACCATCCACTGAGTAAAAAAGTTCCTCCTCATATTCCCCTGCATATGTTAACCAAAACCTTCCATCTGTGCCCCCTAGTCCGCGTTGCATCAGTTAATGGGAACAGTTTTTCCTTGTCTATGTTATCTAAGTCTATCATAATCATGTACACCTCTATCAAATCTCTCTCAATCTCCTTTACACCAGGAGAACAACTCCATCTTCTCCAAACTCACTTTGTACCTAAACTCCCATCCCTGGAATCATTCTGGTAAATCTCCTCCGCACCCTGTCAAGGACTTTCACATCCTTCCTACAGTCTGGTGAACAGAACAGGGCACAGTTCTCTTGTTGGGGTCTCACCAAAGCTTTGTAAAGTTTCAGCTAAGCCGCCCTGTTTTTGTATATTTGCCTCTAATGATGAAGCCCAAGATCTGATATGTTTTGCGAAACACTCTGCTAATATGTCCTGCCACCTTCAAAGATCAATGCATATGGAGCCCCAGGTCCTTCTGTTCCTGCACAATCTTTTGAACTGTGTCATTAAGTCTATGTTGTCTTCCTATTCTTTCTGACAAAATACATTACCTCACACTACTCTTTATTAAATTCTACCTGCCACTTCTATGTCCATTCTGCTAGCCTATCTATATCATGTTGTAGGTGGTTTGTATCACCCTCACTGTTCTCCACTCCTCCAAGGTTGCAATCATCAGAAAAAATATAAATTCTACTCCGTATTCCAAGATCCGTGTCATTTTTATACGGCAAAAAAAAAAAACAACTGTGGTCCTAGCACTGACCATTGTGAAACATCAATGTCGACCATCCTCCAGTCTGAAAAATAACCATTTAACACATTTCTCTTTTTGCTGTCCTTTGGACAGTTTTTGATCCAATTAGATGCTATTCCATGAGCTTCAATTTTGTTAACCAAACTTGTGTGTGGTTCTTAATCAAATACTTTCATAAAATCCAGGTAGGCACCATCCACCACATCCCCTTCATCAACCTTCTCTGATCATCGAAATAAATTCAATTAGCCCATCAAGCATAATCTGCCTTTTAGAAATCCGTGCTGACACTCCCTAATTAACTCAAACCTCTCCAAGTGTGTGTTGTCCTTTTTCCCTGATCATTGTTTCTAAAACCTTACTCACCACTGATGTTACACTAACTGACCAGTAGTTACTAGGCCTGTGTGTTGTACATTGATAATTCTGGGAGGTGAGGATGACCATCTATGTCATCATTTTCTCCCTCAGCAGTGAGAAGCAGGATGAGAGATCCCGTGGCTTTGTCAGGATAGCGGGATTCCTGATGGTGTAGGTGGCTCTGCGGGGTCTCCATGTCAACGGGGAGAGGTACAGGAACTGAAAGAACTCTCACTCCATTAATGGACAGTTGGTGTGTGAGCATGCCCAGTAAATCATGTTGGTGAATGTCCACTATCGTGGCAGCAGCCACCATACCTTCATTCTGAAGCAGTCAACCGGTCCCAACACTGCGGGTCTCCATGCAGAACAAGAATGCGGCTCCTTGGAGACAAAGGAAAACCCCCTCTAGACCCAACTCATGTTTCTACAACCCCAAATCATCTCCCACCACCAAACAAACGCACACAATTAACATGTGCAAAATGTATGCAATGGAGTCACCAGGAACATGGTGGAACTGACCATCGGTGTGATGAAGCTTTACTTCCGATGTCTGAACCGTTCGGGGGGAGTCCTCCAGTACACACTGGAGCAGGTGCCCAAATTCATGGTGTTCTGCTGCACCCTTCATATCATCACCATCACGAGGACACAGGCATTGGCAGCAGGAATCCGGAGGCCACCTCAGGAGAATGAGGAGGAGGCAGGGAGGATATTTTCTGGATGCCTTCCACCAGGACAGGCTGTCGGAGAGTCCCTGCTAAGATTCAGTTTCCTATAGGACAACTTCCCTTTCCCACAATGAATCCCCCATTCTCCACCATTACACCCATCTGAGACGCCCCATCACAGTGTTATTACAGCACAAAAGGAACTATTCAGTCCGACGTGTCTGCGTCGCCTTTCCGAATGAGCAATTCACCTAATCCCATTCCCTGCCTTCTTCCCATAATCCTGCACATTCTTCCTTCTAATACACCAAATTATTCAGCTTTAGCATGTTTATAGATGTGGTCACCCAACAGCTGAAGATTATGCAGGGAGAGAAGGAATTGGTGATCCCCAGACAGTCAAAAAGAATCAGGCAGGTAGTGCTGCAAAGCCTTGAGTGCATCTCACTCTCCAACAGGTATTCAGTTCAGAATACTGAAGAAAGTGTCAACACGGGTGGCAGAGCTGCAGATCGGGGTAGAGGGATGACTGGAAGAGCCAAAGTGATCAGTAGTCAGGGGAACAGGCTGGCGTTTATGTGGCCACAGACGCGAATCGAGGATGGTGTGCTGCTTCCCTGGTGCCAGGGTCAAGGATGTCACTGAGCGACTGCAGAGCATCCTGAAGGAGAAGGGGAACAACCAGCAGTCATGGTCCACATTGGAACCAGCAGCAGAGGTAGAAAGAGGAATGTCGTCCTGCAGTCAGAATTTATGGAGCTAGGGAAGAAATTAGCCAGCAGGACCTCAAAGTAGTAACTTCTCGATTAGTCCCAGTGCCATGCACAGCTGAGTATAGAAATAGAAAACTAAAACAGATGAATGCGTGGCTGGGAAGACGGTGCAGGAGGGAGGGCTTCAGATTCCTGGATATTGGGACCGGCTCTGGAGGAGATGGGACCTGCACAGGCCTGACTGGTTGCACCTGATTGGAGCCGGGACTGAGTTACTTGCAGAATGTTTTGCTAGTGCTGTCGGGGAGGGTATAAACTAGTTTTGCAGGGAGGTGGGGACCTGAGGGTAGACTCAGTTGGGACAAAACCTGAAATGAAAATAGAAGGCAGAAAATTAATGGATGAGTCTAGAAAACAGAGGAAAAGAGGGTTAGAATTTTTTTTAAGTGTTTGGCTGTGCTCAAGGGTATCTATTTCAATGCAAGGAGTATAGCAAATAAAGTAGATGAGCTGAGGGCAAGGTGGACAGGTGGCAGTATGATATCATAGCTATCACAGAAACATAGCTGAAGGAGGGACAGGAATGGCAGCTCAACGTTCCTGGTTACAGGGTTTTCAGACACGATAGGGAGGGGGATAAGAAAGGAGGGGAAGTGGCAATTTCGGTCAAGAAATCTATTACAGCTGTGAGGAGGGATGATATGTTGGAAGGTTCATCAACTGAGGCGATATGGATTGAGCTAAGGAACCAAAAAGGGGCAATCTCACTGCTGGGAGTGTGATCCCGTCAGCCAAACAGTCCGAGGGAGATAGAAGAGCAGATATGTAGGCAAGTCTCTGAGAAGTGCAAGAACAATAGGGCAGTAATAGTAGGGGGTTTTAATTACCCCAATATTAACTGGGATAATTTTAGTATGAAAATAATTAAGGGAACAGAAATCTTGAGGTGCATTCAGGAGAACGTTTTTGGCCAGGATGTAGCAAGTCCAACAACAGAGGGTGCAGTTTTAGACATTGTTTTAGGAAATGAAGATGGGCATGTGGAAGGAGTGGCAGGGAAGAGCATTTTGGTGGGAGTGATCATAATTCAGTTAGTTTTAACTTAATTATGGAACAGGACAGGAGATATATCAGGAGTTAGAGTTCTCAATGGGGAAAGGCGAATATTACTAAACTGAGGAGCGAAAGTGGACTGGGAACAGCTGTTTGAAGGTAGTTCAGTCTCAGAGCAGTGGGAGGCATTCAAAGGGGAGATTACAGAGGTTCAGGATAAACATGTTCCCACAAAGAAAAAGGGTGAGGGGGCCAAATCTCGAGTCCAATGGCTGTCAAGGAGCCGACAGGGTAGGATAACGCAGAAAAGGAAAGCTTCTGTCCGACACTGAGAACTTAATACTGCAGAAAGCCGAGAGGAGTATAGAAAGTGGAGGGGTCAAATCAAAAAGGAAGTTAGGAAAGGAAAGTGAGGGCATGAAAGAATATTGGCAAGTTCAAGGTGAACTCAAAGATGTTTTCTTAATACATTAAGAGGAAGAGGATAACTAAGGGGAGAGTAGGACCCATAATAGATCAGAAAGGTAACCTTTGTATAAATGTGGAAGATATTGGTATGGTTCTTATTGAGCACTTTGCGTATGTCTTCAGAAAAGAGGAGGGATTTAGATATTGTCGTTAAGGAGGAAGAGTGTGAATTATTGGATATGATAAACATAGGGAGAGAGGAAGTATTAATGGGATTAGCATCCTTGAAAGTTGAAACATCACCAGAGCCGGATGAAATGTACCCCAGGCTGTTCAAAGAAGCAAGAGAGCAAATAGCAGAGGGTCTGCCTACCATCATTTCCCAATCTCACTAGATACAGTTGTGGTGCCGGAGGATTGGAGAATTGCTAACGTTGGACCTCTGTTTAAAAATGGAGTGAAGGATAATCTGAATAATGTCAGGCCACTCAGTCTAACCTCAGTAGTGGGCAAATTATTGGAATCTATTCTGAGAGACGGGATAAACTGTCACTTAGAAAGGCACAGGTTTATCAAGGATAGTCAGCATGGATTTGTTAATTGACTCTCTTGTTTGACCAAATTGATCGAATATTTTGAAGCTGTTACAAGGAATATAGATGAGGGTAGTGCAGTTGATGTGGTCTACATGGATTTTAGTAAGGTTTCTGACAAGGTCCCACATGAGAGACTGGTTCAAAAAATAAAATCCCATGGCATCCAGAGAAATGCAGCAAGGCGGATACACAATTGGCTCAGTGGCAGGAAACACAGGGTAATTATTGACAAGTATTTTTGCGACTGGAGGACTGTCTCCATTGTCATTCCACAGGACTCAGTAATGGGTCCCCTGCTTTCTCTGGTCTATATTAAAGATTTAGACATAAATTTAGGGGGTATGATCAAGACTTTTGCAGACGACACAAAGATTGGCCATGTGGCGGATAGCGAGAAGGATAGCTGTAGGCTGCAGGAAGATATTGACGTTCTGGTGAGATGGGCAGAAAAATGGGAATCGACCTGGATAAGTGTGAGGTGATGCAACTGGGGAGCTCAAACAAGCAAAGGAATACACGATTACTAGGACAATACTGAGAAGTGTAGAGGAAGTAAGGGACTTTGGAGCGAATGCCCACAGATCCCTGAAGATAGCAGGAGAGGTCAATAAGGCAGTTAAGAAGGCATATGGAATCACTTCCCTTTTTAGCTGAGGTATAGATTGAAAGAGCTGGGAGGTTATGCTGGAACTGTCTTAATCATTGGTTAGGCCACAACTTGAATACTGTGTGCAGTTCTGGTAACAGAAAGGATGTAATTGCACTAGAAAGGGTACACAGGAGATTTACGAGGATGTTGCCAGGACTGGAAAAATGCAGCTATGAGGAAAGATTGGATAGGCTGGGGTTGTTCTTCATGGAACAGAGAAGGCTTGAGGGGAGATCTGATTGAAATGAACAACAGTTTGTGGGGCCTGGATTGAGTGGAGGTGAAGGGTCTATTCACGTTAGCGGAAATGTCAGTGACTAGGGGACATAGATTTAAAGTGATTGGTAGAACTTTCAGAAGGGAGTTGAGGAAAAACATGCTCACCCAGAAATAAAAAATTGCGTCGGGGACAGGAAGCAAAGGGTAATTGTTGACGGGTATTGACTGGAGGACTGTTACCAGTCGTGTTCCAGAGGGCTCGGTACTGGGTGCCATGCTTTTAGTGAGGGTCTGTAACTCACTTCCTGAAAGGATGGTTGAGGCAGAAACCCTCTACTCATTCAAAAGGAGTCTGGATGTGCACCTCAAGTGTCATAATCTGCAGGGCTGCGGATCAAGTGCTGGAATGTGGGATTAGAATAGGTGGATAACATTTCGGCTGGCACAGACACGATGGGCCAAGTTGCCTCTTTCTGTGCCTTAAATTGTCTACGATTCTATGATTCTACAACACGAAACACGCTATCCTCGTTAACACTCCCAATTCTGTCAACAAACTATCAAGGTTATCAGAGATGATTTTCCATGAAGCTATCCCTGCTGCTTGTCATTTATTAAGACATGATTTTACAAGTAAGAAATATTTTTGTGCTGGGTTATGGCCTCCAGAATTTTCCATGAATCAACATCAGACTGATAGTTACAAGGCTTATCAAACCTCTCCTTCTTTAAACAGGGTGTAACACTTACAGCCCTTTACTTCGCTGGCATCATTTTGAAAAATTCATTCATGGGTTCTGGACATCGCTGGCCAGGCCAGCATTTATTGCCCATCTCTAATTGACCATGCGAAGGTGGTGGTGAGCTGCCTTCTTGAACCACTGCAGTCCATGTGGGGTAGGTACACCCACAGTGCTGTTAGGAAGGAAGTTGCAGTATTTTAACCCAGCGACAGTGAAAGAACGGCAAGATAGTGTCAAATCAGCATGGTGTGTGGCTTGGAGGGGAACTTGCAGGTGGTGGTGTTTCCATACATCTGCTGCCCTTGCCCTTCTATATGGTAGAGGTTGTGTGTTTGGAAGGTGCTGTCTAAGGAGCCTTGGTGTGTTGCTTCAGTGCATCTTGTAGATAGTACACACTGCTGCCACTGTGCTTCGGTGGTGGAGGGAGTGAATGTCGTGGATGGGGTGCCAATCAAGCGGGCTGCTTTGTACTGGATGGTGCCGAGCTTCTTGAGTGTTGTTGGAGCTGCACCCATCCAGGCAGGTGGAGAGTATTCCATCACACTCCTGACTTATGCCTTCTAGATGGTGGACTGGCTTTGGGGAGTCAGGAGGTGAGTTAATCGCCTCAGCATTCCTCGCCTATGGCCTGCTCTTTGAGCCATGGTATTTATATGGCTACTCCTGTTCAGTTTCTGGTCAATGGTAGCCCCTAGGATGTTGATAGTGGTGGATTCAGCTTTGGTAATGTCATTGAATGTCAAGGGAGATGATTAGATTCTCTCTTGTGGAAGATGGGCATTGCCTGGCACTAGTGCAGTGCGAATGATACTTGCCAATTAGCAGCCCAAGCCTTGATATTGTCCAGGTCTTGTTGCATTTCTACACAGACTGCTTCAGTATTTGAGGAGTCACGAATGGTGCTGAAAATTGTGCAATCATCAGCCAACATCCCCACTTCTGGTCTTGTGATTGAAGGAAGGTCATTGATGAAGCAGCTGAAGATGGTTGGGTCTCGGAAACTACCCTGAGGAACTCCTGCAGTGATGTCCTGGAGTTGAGATGATTGACCTGCAACAACCACAACCATCTTCCTTTGCGTTCGGTATGACTCCAACCAGCAGAGAGATTTCCCGCTGATTCCCACTGACTCCATTTTTGCTCTGGCTCCTTGATGCCATACTCAGTCAAATGCTGCCTTGATGTCAAGGCAGTCACCTCTTGAATTCAGCCCCTTTGTCCATGTTTGAACCAAGGCTGTAATGAGGTCAGGAGCTGTGTGACCCTGGCGGAACCCAAACTGAACGTCACTAAGTAGGTTATTGCTAAGCAAGTGCTGTTTGATAGCATTGTCGATGACACCTTCCATCACTTTACTGATGATTGAGAATAGGCTGATGGGGCGGTAATTGGCCGGGTTGGACTTGTCCTGCTTTTTGTGTACAGGAAATAGCTGGGCAATTTTTCACATTGACGGGTAGATGCCAATGTTGCAGCTGTACTTGAACAGTTTGATGGGGGAACGGAAGTTCTGGAGCACAGGTATTCAGTACTATTTCAGGAATATTGTCAGGGCCCATAGCCTTTGCAGTATCCCGTGCCTTCAATCGTTTCTTGATATCACGCTGAGTGAATCCAACCCTGAGAAGCAGTACTGTATACTCCCCTCCACCTCCAGTCTGAACAATGACTGTTCACCACTTATCTCTGCTTTCTGTCCCTGAGTCAGTGTCATATCCGCACTATCACTGTCACATAAATCCATGTCATGACAAGTCTATGAAATATCCACACTATCACTGTCACATAAATCCATGTCATGACAAGTCTATGAAATATCCACACTATCACTGTCACATTAATCCATGTCATGACAAGTCTATGAAATATCCACACTATCACTGTCACATTAATCCATGTCATGACAAGTCTATGAAATATCCACACTATCACTATCACATTAATCCATGTCATGACAAGTCTATGAAATGTCAGTTGATCACAGGCCGTTTGAAAATCTATATACATAAGTGGATATACATGAGTAGGGGCGGAAGATGTTGATAAGGTTCTTAATGAGCACTTTGTATCTCTCTTAACAAAAGAGGGGAACGATGCAGATACTGTGGTTAAGGAGGAGGAATGTGAATTATTGGATGTGATATACATAGGGAGAGAGGAAGTATTAATGGGATTAGCATCTTTGAAAGTTGATAAATCACCAGGGCCAGATGAAATGTATTCCAGGCTGTCAAAAGAAGTGAGAGAGGAAATAGCAGAGGGTCTGACCATCATTTTCCAATCCTCACTGGATACAGGTGTAGTGCCAGAGGATTGGTGAAGTGTTAACATTGTACCTCTTTAAAAATGGAGCAAGAGATAGACCGAATAATTGCAGGCCAATCAGTGTAACCTCAGTAGTGGGCCAATTATTGGAATGTATTCTGAGAGACAGGATAAACTGTCACTTAGAAAGGCTCAGGTCAATCAAGGACAGTCAGCATGGATTTGATAAGGGAAGATATTGTTGACTAACTTGATTGAATTTTTCGAAGAAGTCGCAAGGATGATAGATGAGGGTAGTGCAGATGATATGGTCTCCGTGGATTTTGGCAAGGCTTTTGACAAGGTCCCATGTGGCATACTAGGTAAAACAAATAAAGTCCCATGGAATCCAGGGAAATGCAGAAAGCTGGATACAAAATTGGCTCAGTTACAGGAAACAAAGCGTAATTGTTGACGGGTGACTTTCTGACTTGAGGTCTGTTTCCAGTGGCGTTCCACAGGGCTCAGTACTGGGTCCCCTGCTTTTTGCAGTATATATTAACGATTTGAACGTAAATGTAGGGGGCATGATCAAGATGTGTGCAGATGGAACACAGATTGGCCGTGCGGTAGGTAGCGAGGAGGATAGCTAGGCTGCAGGAAAATATTGATGGCAGAAAAGTGACAAATAGAATTCAGCCTGGTTAAGTATGAGACGATGCAATTGAGGAGGTCAAACAAGGCAAAGGGATAGACGATCAATCGGAAAATACTGAGAAGTGTAGAGGAAGTGAGGGACCTTGGAGAGAATGTCCACTGATGTCCTGAATGTAGCAGGTCAGGTCGATAAGGTTGTTAAGAAGGCATATGGAATCCTTTCCTTTATTAGCTGAGGTATAGAATACAAGAGCAGTGAGGTTATGCTGGAACTGTATAAATCATTGGTTGGGCCACAACCTGAGTACTCTGCAGTTCTGGTCACCTAATTACACAAAGGATGGAATTGCGCTAGAGAGGGTACAGAGGAGATTTACAAGGATGTTTGCCAGGACTGGAAAAATGCAGCTATGAAGAAATATTAGACAGGTTGGGGTTGTTCTACTTGGAACAGAGAAGGCTGAAGGGAGATCTGATTGAAATGGACATAATTTTGTTGGGTCTGGATAGAGTGGAGGTGAAGAGTCTATTCACCTTAGCAGAGAGATCAGTGACTAGGGGGCAGTAACTTAAAGTGCTTGGTAGAAGGATTAGCGGGGAGTTGAGGAGCAACTTGTCCACCCAAAAATACAAAATGGGCTCAGTGGCAAGAAACAAAGGGTAATTGTTATAATAAAAGCAAAATACTGCGGAAGCTGGAAATCTGAAGTAAAAACACGAAATGCTGGAAATACTCAGCAGGTCTGGCAACATCTGTGGAGGGAGAAGCAGAGTTAACGTTTCAGGTCAATGATGAAGGGTCACTGACCTGTAACGTTAACTCTGCTTCTCTCTCCACAGATGCTGCCAAACCTGCTGAGTATTTCCAGCATGTCTTGTTTTTATTAAAGTGTAGTTGTTGACGGATATTTTACTGACCTGAGGACTGTTGACAGTGGCGTTCCACAGGGTTCAGTATTGCATCCCCTGTTTATAGTGAGAGTCTGGAAATTACTGCCTGAAAGGATAGTTGAAGCAGAATCCCTCCACTCAGTGAAAAGGAATCTGGATGTTCACCTCAAGTGTCATTATCTACAGGGCTATGGATCAAATGCTAGAAGATAGGATTAGAATAGGTGGATCATTTTTCGGCCGGTGCAGACACAATGGGCCAAATGACCTCTTTCTGTATCTTAAACTTTCTATGATTATATTACATGAAACAATCACAGTTACGTCCTCAACGAACTTGATGAAGATTTTCAGGAATGATATTTCATTAACCTTTCCGTGCTGCTTGTCATTTATTATCCCGTGTTTTACAAACAGGATATATTTATGTGTTGGGTTATGACCTCTAGAATTTTCCAACAACCAACATTAGACTGATAGTTACAGGGTTTACCCAACCTCTCCTTTTTAAACAGGGTGTAACATTGACAATCCTCCAGACCTCTGGCATCACTCCCATATCCAAGGATGACTGAAAGATTTTGTCCAGTGCTTCTGTCATTTCCACCATTCCTTCCTTCAGTAACCCTCACAAAACCCATGCAGACTGGGTGAATGTTCTACTTTAATGTGGTACAAAAAGTGTTGAATTGAAAGGGGTTAACTGAACCTGTTTGTTCATTGACTGTAAATAATGTCAGTCTCCATGGACCCTAATGGTGTCACTGGAGGGTTTCCCTCTTCTATTAATGCAGGACTCCTTTCAATGTGCTTTCCGAAAGTGTTAGCGGGACCATCAGATCCGGCACTAAAAGGGATCCGTGGGCTGCAGAGAGCGGGAGAGGAGAGATCAGAATCTGAACAATAGATTGGAATGTTACAGTAATGGGTCAGAATCTGAGAACAATAGATTGGAATGTTACAACAATTGCCAGGAGTGTATCCTATTGGTTTGACCGTCTGACTGCAGATTATTATTGGATAACATTAGAACAGCGGATCTATTTTGCTCTGAAGATGAGTCAATTTATTTACTATCCCATCCTCGCTACTATTGGTGTCCCTGGTAAGTCTCTGTATCCAACTATTAGATTCATAAACCATATTTCACTGATTTAGTGTTCTTGCCATTTAAATCGTGAGAAGACTGAAACCATTATCTTCCGTTTCTGTCACAACTCCATTCCCTGTCCATGATCTGCATCCCCCTCGCTGGCCATTGTCTCAGGCTGAATCAGGAAATTTACAACCTCTGGTATCTACTTAATGCTGAGCTGAGTTCATCCCCATATTCTCTCCATCCCCAGCCCGGCCAATTGTTATGGCCATGTGAGGAGGGGTCAGAGTGGCTCTTCTTTATTTGACCACAACAGTGTTTGTCCTTTATAAACAGTGAATATGCTTAACGTCTCAGTGAGTCTTTTACATCTTACCTTTGGTGTGATGGTGAAGAAACCGATTGGACAGGTTCTCTTGAGTTTAAACATGAAAGAGGTGAGTTTATTAAACTTAACAAGAGAAACCCGATCTGAATAAAATCATAAAAAAACGGAACACACAGTTACACACACAGTCACACGAGAATCACACACACTCAAATAGATTACAGAGTGAGAAGTAAATTTGTGGTTGGATTTGAGTCCTGAATAAATTTCAAAAAACTCATTCTGTAATGTTGGGCGATTCCGTGGTCTTCCAGCTGAAGTAATATTCTTGAAGTCTTTTGCTTGTCGAAGTGCAGTATGTGGCTGGTCCACATTGCTCAGGATTTTCTTTGAGGCTTTCTTCCCCTGGTTACTCTGTCTGCAGCAATAAGTAGGCTTGAGGGGCCCGCAGTCACATGTGGCTTTCAAACTTGTGATGTTAGGTGGAGAGAGAGATGGAGAGAGAGAGAGGGGTCACAGCCCTTCTGCTTCTTCACAGTTTGAATCATTGGCTTGTCTGTCTTTGTCCAGGGGAAACTCCCAGCTTTCACAGAGATGGACAGAAGGTCTCCTGACTGCCTCAGTGTATTCTCTGGACCCTTCTAATGAGATTCAAGGTTAGAAACTTCTATCTCCCCAGGGCTCAGGATACCAGTATTTATACATGGAGGAGTTTGCTCTTTCAAAGTCAATGTGTCAGGGTAGTCTTGCATGCGGTGTTAATGAATGTAATCTTAGATAATTCAATCACTAGAGCAAGCCAATGATATTGGTCCAGGCTCATCAGACATGTGTCTCCTGTTGTAGGCCTTAGAATGTGAAAATGTGTTTCAGATGCCAATTACGGTGGCCATCTTGGCTGCCAGTTTTTTCAAGGTTAACTGTAGGATTTTTTCTATTAAAAGGTTAGTGTAAGTTTCCAAACGATGAATTAAAATTCCTCATTTGGCATGTTGTGTTATCTTAACACCAGCGCAGCACATGGAAAGAAATGTGATAACGGGAACATTTCATTTCAGAACTGTGGGAAGAAAAAGAAAGAAATATACATGCATTCTCAATAATCACTTCTCAAATTCACACATTAATCTTAGAATTATTGCAGCTGACATTGTCTGTTACAGCTGTACTGATTTAACTTTTTTGACGTTTTGTCTGGGATGGTTATGTGTCGGGTTCGACGCTGGACAATGCATCAACGATTGCATTGTTTACCTTTTCTCTCCTCTAATGAAGTTTTAACTACTCAGGTTCCTGCACCTTAACAATCTTTCTCCCTAAACAGACAGTGTGTAATAAATTGTTTTTTTAGACCCTGTGAGGTGTCTGAGATTTCCTCTGGGCCTTTGTTCTTGCTGGGTTTGCCTTTGAAATTGTTGTGTTTGATTAACTTTGGGTTTGGGACCTGATCATTGTGTTCTTCAGCAGGTAGATCCACACTGACCTTACTTTTAGCTTTCTGGTGAGGTACCCAAGTGCTGTTTACTTTAGGGTACGTTCCCTTCACTTTTCCCTTTACTATGGGAAGAATCATTTTTTTTATCTACCCTATGTCCTCTGGGACATTACTGCTCGCAGGTCTTTGTCCAGCTTTCGCTGCACTCTGCAGCGGCACTTCGACTAGGTGAGGCATCTCCCTCACCATTGACATGCCTTTTTGGGACCTTTCCTTGTCCTTGCACGTTTCTGTAAATGCTGTTTGCAGCCTTTTTAGGCTGCCTCTTTGACCTGCATTTAAGGAGGAGAGCGTAGGGTCTGATGGATCCCACATTTCAGGGTTGGCTATTCGGAGAGTAGAGGGTTCCAGTTGGAATCCTCCTGGCCCTCCTCTAACCTGTCCTCACCGCCCTTTCCAATCCTTCCCTCCTGACTGCCTGACAGATCTGTACTTGGCTATTCCCTCCACAGCCTTTGCTTTTTGCCTTTGGTCTGGAGTGTCAATTAAATAATGTACCTGACTATTCCTTTTGCCACTCGATATGGACCACTGAACCGGGATTTCAGGGGTTCACCCTGCAGTGGGAATAGTAACAATACATGGTCTCTGTCCTGAAATGTTTTAGCCTTGGCATTTCTGTCTCCTTACCTTTCCATAGCTGCCTGGGAGGTCTTTAGGTGCTCCCAAAGCATAGAAATGTAGTCTAACATGGACGACTCATCCCTGTGTCCCAAAGACCTCTCCTTGATTAGTTTAAGGGAACCCCTCACCTCATGTCCATAAACTAATTCAAAGAGACTAAAGCCAGTGGAATCATTGGATAAGTCCCTGGAAACCAACAGGAGAAATCCCAGCCCTTTGTCCCAGTCATGGGGTTGCTCATAGCAGTATGGCCTGATCATTGTCTTTAGGGTCTGATAGTACCGCTCCAAAGCCCCTTGTGACTATGGATGGTAGGCTGAGGACTTTATTTATTTACTTATTTTATTTATTTAGAGATACAGCACTGAAACAGGCCCTTCGGCCCACCGAGTCTGTGCCGACCATCAACCACCCATTTATACTAATCCTACATTAATCACATATTCCTACCACATCCCCACCATCCCTCAACTCCCCTCCCACCAACCTATACTAGGGGCAATTTATAATGGCCAATTTACCTATCAGCCTGCAAGTCTTTGGCTGTGGGAGGAAACCGGATCATTTGGTGAAAACCCACACGGTCACAGGGAGAACTTGCAAATTCCGCAAAAGCAGTAAACATAATCGAACCCGGGTCGCTGGAGCTGTGAGGCTGCGGTGCTCCAGATTACCTATGACCTTATAAAAAAAATGGACATAAACTGTGTGTCCTGATCCGACTGGATCTCAGCAGGCAGCCCATATCGGGTAAAGAATTGGGTTAGCCCCTTCACCACAGCCTTGGCAGGGATAGTTCTTCGGGTGAAAGGCCTCTGGGAATCGGGTCACCACATCCATAATGGTGAGAAGATACTGGTATCCCGTTTTGTTTTCAGCAGGTGACCCCACAATCCACCATCACTCTGCTGAAGGGGTCCCCAAAAGCTGGTATGTGAATTAGGGTGCAGGCTTTATTGCAGGTTGGGGCTTCCCCACAACTTAGCACATGTGACTAGTTTTACAAAACGTCACCACATCTTTGTGAAGTTGTGGCCAGTCAAAATAGTGTCTTCTGCGGGCTTTGATTTTTCATACACCGAAATGTCCATCCAGTAGAAGGTCGTGGGTCATTCTTAATATTTCTTTAAGGGACCTCAGCGGCACCACTATCTGGTGAACCACTGTCCACTCTTCATCCTCTGCTCTGTGAGGAGGTCGCCACTTCCTCATCAGCACCTCATTATTTAAATAGTAACACTCTGCAACTCCCGCTGCTTCAGTTTTGGTTTGGACAGTCTGTGCTATTTTTTAACACTGGGTCAGGTTGTTGAACCTCAAATAAGGAAGAACTGTTTAGTACATTCTTTGTCTCCTCTAACTTCCCGAAGAAGGTGTCAGACAACCCGAATGTAGGGTAATCCGTCTGCAGTGTCAGTTCAGGGGATTGTTTGGCCATGGACCGAGTCACCACACAATCAGGGAGAATGTCCGGGACCTTCTCCTGTAACTACTCTGTCTCCCGGACCTCTTTTGGTCTCTCTTGAACTACTGGGGAAGCTGCCACCTTTTCCCCTGTCAGAATATTACCCAGGAGCAGTTCGACCCGTCACCCGGTAAACTAGGTACAATCCCCATGGTAAAGGGTCATGAAACTGGGTCACACTCCAAGTGCACCGGATATAAGGGTATGGACAGATATTGTCTTCCGATACCATTCACTAACGCTCTAGCATTCACTGCACTTTCTTTTTCCCAGCAGAAGGGATTGAGTGGCCCCTGTATCCTTGAGTATGACTATTGTTTTACTTGCCTCACTCAAGGGGTATGTGGTCACTTTTCATTATGATACAAATTCCTGGTACCTCTCAGGGATTTTGTTTATTTTTCCCACACTCTCTGTGGTGTGTTTCCTGGTTCTGACTGCCGCAGTTGGAGGCACAGCCTGATCTGTTGTGCTTTCCATCAGGTCCCATTATCCTGCACTGATCTGGTGGTCCCTGATTAATGCTACAGGTTTTCCCATAACTTGCAGCATTCAGCTCGATGGTGATCTGCCTTATTCCAATGGAAACGCACAGGTCTTCGGCCATTACTCCTGCTCTCAGTGCCGTCCTATTTGGCCTGAGGATGGTCCCCTGGGTGTCCAGCTTTTCCTCCTTGCCCAAGGCTGATCGGGCTCCTATCACCCTCCCACCTTTTATTCTTGGGTCTTTGTGGTGACTAGGGGAGGGTTTCCCTTTGGGGTTAAGGCTTTGTGTACAAGGGAAAATTCATCAGCCAGAATTGCAAACTGCCTGGCTCTTTGAACCTTTCGTTCCTCTTTGTGGGTTTTAATGGTCGGGAGAGCGAGTTTTTGAACTCCTTGAGATGGATCACCACTCTAAGGTTCAGATTTGTGGGCTGTAATTTGAGTGTTTGTATCCACTGGTCAAAAGTAAACACAAAAACTGACTTTAAATCTTCTATAGCTATCTAAAAATGAAACGTTTGGCGAAGACAAATGTGGGTCCAATACAGGCAGAGTCAGGGGAATTTATAATGGTGAACAGAGAAATGGCAGTGAAGCTAAATGATTACATTGTGTCTGTCCTCATTGAGGAAGATGCAAGAAAATTTCCAGAATTAGAGATCCAAGGGATTAGGGAGAATAAGGACATGAAGGAAATTAATATTAGTAAGAATGTTGTTTTGGAGAAATTAATGTGGCTGAAGTTTGATGAGGCCCCAGGATCTGATATTCTGTATTCCAGGGTGTGGGAAGAGATAGCTATGGAGATGGTGGCTGCATTGGTGACTATCTTCAAACATTCTATAGATTCTGGAGCGATTCCTGCAGATTGGAAGGTAGCAAATGTCTCCCCACGATTTAAGCAGGGATGGAGAGTAAAAACAGGGAATTATCGACCTGCTTTCGTGCATCGGTCGTTGGGAAAATGCTGGGACTGTATTCTAAAGGATGTGATAAATGGACAGTTGGATAATAATCTGTTTGGGCATCGCAAACATGGATTTATGAATGAGAAATCATCTTTGACGAACCTGTTGGAGTTTTTATTGGGGATGTTACTAACAGAATTGATAAAGGGGAGTCGGTGGACGTGTTATACTTGGATTTTCAGAAGGATTTTGATAAAGTCCCCCACAGGAGGTTGGTTCGCAACATTAAAGCACATGGGATAGGAGGTAATATACTGGCATGGATTAAAGATTGGTTCACAGGCAGAAAACAGAGAGTAGGAAGAAACGGGTCATTCTCACTTTGGCAGGCTGTGACTAGTTGTGTACCACAAGGATCAGTACTTGGGCCCCAGCTGTTAACAATATATGTCAATGATTTGGATGTGGGGACCAAATGTAATATTTCCAAGTTCGCACATGACACAAAACTAGGTGGGAATGTATCTTGTGAGGAAGATGCAAAGCGTCTTCAAGGGGATTTGGACAGACATTGTGACTGGGCAAGAACATGGCAGATGGAATATAATATGGACAGATGTGACGTTATCCATTTTGGTAGGAGGAACAGATGTGCAGAGTATTTCTTAAATAGTAAGAGACTAGAAAGTGTCGATGTACAGAGGGACCCGTGTGTCAGCAAGTCACTGAAAACTAACATGCAGTCCAGCAAGCAATTCGGAATGCTAATGGTCTGTTAGCCTTTATCACAAGATGATTTGAGTACAGGAGTAGTGAAGTCTTACTTCATGTGTATAGAACCTTGCTTGGACCACACCTGGAATATTGTGTGCAGTTTGGGTCCCCTTACCTTAGGAAGAATATTATAGCCATAGACGGAGTGCAATGAAGGTTCACCAGACTTGTTCCCGGGATAGCGAGACTGTTCTATGAAGAGAGAAACTGGGCTTGTATTCTCTAGAGTTTCAAAGAATGTGTCGGGATCTCATTGAAACCAACGAAATAATTAAAGAGATAAACAGCGTAAATGCGTGTACGATATTTCCCCTGGTTGCGGAGTCTAGAACTAATGGATACAATTTCAAAATAAGGGGGAAGCCACTTCGGACAGAGATGAGGAGAAATTTCTTGACTCAGAGATTTATGAATCTTTGGAATTCTGCATCCCAGACGGATGTGGAATCTCAGTCGGTGAGTATGTTTAAACTATAGATTGACAGATTTCTAACTACAAATGACAAAAAGGGAATATGGAGATAATGTGTGAAAAAGGCATTGAAGTGGATGATCAGCCATGGTCATATTGAGTGGTGGAGCAGCCTCTATGGGCTGAATGGCCTACTCCTGCACCTATGTCCCTGTGTTCGGAAGCTGCTTAACTCTTTCAAACTCGAGATCACTTTAGTCAGGCTGCTTTCGGAGGGTTTGGAATGTTTGACGGTACACTTCCGGTACTATCTCATGTACGCCCAGCATTGCATTTTTAGTCATCTCATAATCTGATGAACTTTCATCTGGCAATAGTGAATAAATCTCATGGGAATTTCCTGTTACTTTGTTTTGTCAGAACAGTGTCCAGCTCTCCGCCGGACATTTCAGTTGCTTTACAAGCTTTTCAAAAGTGAAGGATAATTCTGCCACATCCTCCTCATTGAACTTTGGAATGAACTGGGTGAAAGGGAGGAAGGCAGAAAGTAGGAAACATCTATCATTGGGAAATTGTTAGAACCCATTATTAAGGAAGTAATAACTGGATATTTAGAAAGTCAAAACGCAATCCATCAGAGTCAGCATGGTTTTATGAAGGGTAAATCCTATTTGACGAATTTGCTAGAGTTCTTCGAAGCTGTGACAAGAAAAGTGGAAAATGGGGATCCTGCAGATGTAGTATATCTGGACTTCCAGAAGACATTTGATAAGGTGCTGCTCAAAAGGTTAATACACAAGGTAAGATCACATGGGGTTAGGGGCAATTTATTAACTTTGATAGCGGATTGGCGAACCAACAGAAAACAGAGAGTCGGCATAAATGGGTCTTTTTCTGGTTGGCAATATGTAACTAGTGGGGTACCACAGGGTTTGGTCCTTGGCCCCAGCTATTTACAATATATATTTATGATTTGGATGCAGGGATAGAAAGTACTGTTGCCAAAGTTGGAGATGACACTAAAATAGGTGTGATAGTAAATTGCAATAATTAAATAAGAAACGGGAGGGTTTAAACTAGTTTGGGAGGGGGATGGGAACCGGACTTGTAATCCAGGGACCAGTGGGTCCACTCAGAAAGACAAAGAGTGTAGTGAGGTATTGGGGAAGGTAGCACTGTCGCAGAGGACAGATGGGCACGGAGAAGGGTTAAAGTGCGTATACTTCAACGCAAGAAGCATCAGGAATAAGGTGAGTGAATTGAAGGCGTGGATGGGCACTTGGGACTACGATGTTGTGGCCATCACTGAAACGTGGATAGGTGAGGGGGAGGAATGGTTTTTGGAGGTACCTGGTTATAGATGTTTTCATAAGATTAGGAATGGTGGTAAAAGAGGTGGGGGGGTGGCATTGTTAGTTAGAAATAGTGTAACAACTGCTGAAAGAATTTTCGAGGAGGATCTGCCGACTGAGGCACTGTGGGTTGAGGTCAGGAACAGGAAAGGAGCAGTCACCTTGATGGGAGTTTTCTATAGGCCCCCCAATAGCAGCAGGGAGGTGGAAGAGCAGATTGGGAAACAGATTTTGGAAAGGAGCAGAAGTCACAGGGTAGTAATTATGGGGGATTTCAACTTCCCAAATATTGATTGGCAACTCTTTAGATCGAATAGTTTGGATGGGGTAGTGTTTGTGCAGTATGTCCAGGAAGCTTTTCTGACTCAGTATGTAGACTGCCCGACCAGAGGGGAGGCAATATTGGATTTGGTACTAGGTAATGAACCAGGGCAAGTGATAGAGCTGTTGGTGGGCGAGCACTTTGGAGATAGTGATCACAATTCTGTAGCATTCACTGTGGTAATGGAGAGGGATAGGTATGTGCAACAGGGCAAGGTTTACAATTGGGGGAAGGGTAGATATGATGCTGTCAGGCAGGAACTGAGGAGCATAAGTTGGGAGCATATGCTGGCAGGGAAGGGCACGGTCGAAATGTGGAACTTTTTCAAGGAGCAGATAGTAGGGGCCATTGATAAGCATGTCCCTGTCAGACAGGGAAGGGATGGTCATGTGAGGGAACCGTGGTTGACAAGAGAGGTTGAGAGTCTTGTTAGGAAGAAGAAGGATGCGTATATCAAGTTGAGGAAAAAAGGCACAGGCATAGCTCTGGAGGGATACAAGATGGCCAGGAAGGATCTGAAGAAAGGGATTAGGAGAGCTAAGAGAGGGCATGAAAAATGCTTGGCGGGTAGGATAAAAGAAAACCCCAAGGCCTTTTACGCGTATGTCAGAAATATGAGGATGACTAGGGGGACCGTAGGTCCGGTCAAGGACAATAGCGGGAGACTGTGTGTTGAGCCGGAAGAGATAAGTGAGGTTTTGAATGAGTACTTCTCTTCGGTATTTACGAATGAGAAGGGGTGTATTACTGAAGAGGACGGTGGGAAGCAGACTGGTAAGCTCGAGGAAGTGCTCGTTAGGAGGGAAGATGTGTTGGGGTTTTTGAATAACTTGAAGATAGACAAGTCTCCCGGGCCTGACGGGGTATATCCAAGGATGTTATGGGAAGCAAGGGATGAAATTGCAGAGCCGCTGGCAATGATCTTTTCATCTTCTCTGCTGACGGGGGTGGTACCAGGTGATTGGAGGGTGGCAAATGTTGTGCCCCTGTTCAAGAAAGGGAATAGGAACAACCCTGGGAATTACAGGCCAGTTAGTCTTACTTCGGTGGTAGGCAAGTTGATGGAAAAGGTGCTGAGGGATAGGATTTCTGAGCATCTGGAAAGACACTGCTTGATTCGGGACAGTCAGCACGGTTTTGTGAGGGGTAGGTCTTGCCTCACAAGCCTGATTGAATTCTTTGAGCAGGTGACCAAGCAAGTGGATGAGGGTAAACCAGTGGATGTGGTGTACATGGATTTTAGTAAGGCATTTGATAAGGTCCCCCATGGTAGACTTATGGAGAAAGTCAGGAGGCATGGGATAGTGGGGAATGTGGCCAGTTGGATTAAGAATTGGCTAACTGATAGAAGGCAGAGAGTGGTCTTAGATGGTAAATACTCAGCCTGGAGCCCAGTTACCAGTGGCGTGCCGCAGGGATCAGTTCTGGGTCCTCTCCTGTTTGTGATTTTTATTAACGACTTGGATGAGGAAGTCGAAGGGTGGGTCAGTAAATTTGCAGATGATACAAAGGTTGGTGGAGTTGTGGATACCGAGGAGGGCTATTGTCGTCTGCAAAGGGACTTGGATAGGTTGCAGTGCTGGGCTGAAAAGTGGCAGATGGAGTTTAACCCTGAAAAGTGTGAGGTCGTCCATTTTGGAAGGACAAACATGAATGCAAAATACTGGGTTAACGGTAGGGTTCTTGGGCATGTGGAGGAGCAGAGAGACCTTGGGGTCTATGTGCATAGATCATTGAAAGTTGCAACTCAAGTGGATAGGGCTGTGAAGAAGGCATATGGGGTGTTAGCGTTCATTAGCAGAGGGATTGAATTTAAGAGCCGTGAGGTGATGATGCAGCTGTACAGGACCTTGGTAAGGCCTCATTTGGAGTACTGTGTGCAGTTCTGGTCGCCTCATTTTAGGAAGGATGTGGAAGCCTTGGAGAGGGTGCAGAGGAGATTTACCAGGATGTTGCCTGGAATGGAGAATAAGTCTTACGAGGAAAGGCTGAACATTCTAGGCCTCTTCTCATTAGAAAGGAGAAGGATGAGGGGTGACATGATAGAGGTTTATAAGATGATCAGGGGAATAGATAGGGTAGACAGTCAGAAACTTTTTCCCCGGGTGGAGCAAAGCGTTACAAGGGGTCATAAATTTAAGGTGAAGGGTGGGAGATATAAGGGGGATGTCAGGGGAAGGTTCTTTACCCAGAGAGTGGTCGAGGCATGGAATGCCTTGCCCGGGGAAGTTGTTGAGTCAGAAACTTTAGGGACTTTCAAAAGGCTTTTGGATAGGTATATGGATAAAGGAGAATGATGGGGTATAGATTAAATTGTCCTTGACAGAGGACAAAGGATCGGCACAACATTGTGGGCCGAAGGGCCTGTTCTGTGCTGTATGTTCTATGTTCTATGTTCTATATGGATAGGTTAGGTGAATGATCCAAAATTTGGCAGATGGAGTTTAATGTGGAAAAGTGTAAGGTTATCCATTTTGGTCGGAAGAATAGAAAGGCAAATTATTATCTAAATGGAGAGAAACTTCAGAGTGCTTCGGTGCAGAAGGATCTGGGTGTCCTCGTGCATGAATCGCAGAAAGCTTGTTTGCAGGTACAGCAGGTGAAAAGGAAGGCAAATGGAATTTTGGTATTTCTTGCTGAAGGAGTAGAATATAAAAGTAGGAAAGTGTTGCTGCAACTGTACAAGGCCTTAATGAAACCGCACCTGGAGTATTGTGTATAGTTTTAGTCTCCTGACTTGAGGATGGATGTAGTTGCATTGGAGGCAGATCAGAGGAGGGTCTCTAGATTGATTCCATGGATGAGGGGTTTGTCTTATGAAGAGAGATTGAGCTCTTTATGCCTTTACTGTCTAGAGTTTAGAAGAATGAGAGTCGATCGAATTGAGGTATATAAGATGATTAAGGGGATTGACAAAGTAGACAGAGATAAGACGTTTCCTCTTGTGGGGCAACCTAGTTTGAGAGGTCATTGTTTTAGGATAAGGGATAAGGATTTAAAATAGAGATGAAGAGAAATTTCTTCTCTCAAAGGGTCGTGAGTCTGTGGGATTCACTAACCGGAGTGCAATAGATGCCGGGACATTGAGTAAATTTAAGGAGGAGATAGACAAATTTTTAATTAGTAATGGGTTGAAGAGTTATGGAGAACGGGCAGGAAAGTGGAGTTGAGGCCGAGATGAGATCAGCCATGACCATATTGAATGGCAAAGCAGGCTTGAGGGGCTGAATTGCCTACTCCAGCTCCTAGTTCTTATGTTATTATGTTCTGATCTGGATCTTTCCATCAAGAGCGGGTGACGTATCCATTATCTCTCTTTATGTTGTCCATTGATGTATCTGCTGTGTGACGGAGGCCATCTATGTCGGGTGAGGTGAATTATACTGTCTGCTCCATCATCAGGGAGAAGCAGGTGAGAGATCCCGTGGCTTTTTCATGATAGCGGGATTCCTGATGGTCTAGGTTTCTCTGCGGGATCCCCATGGCAACGGGAAGAGGTACAGGAACTGATAGAACTCTCACTCCATCAATGTACATTTAGTGTGTGAGCATGCCCAGTACATCATGTTGGTAAATGTCCACTATCCTGGCAACAGCCACCATACCTTCATTCTGAAGCAGTCAGCCGGTCCCAACACATCGGGAACCCATGCAGAACCAGAATGTGGTTCATGACCTCTAAACCCTAGGCACTATCCTCCCCCACACAAAACCACAAGGTGAAGTAATGCTTCCGATGTCTGAACCGCTGGGGGGGAGCCCTCCAGTACATACTGGAGCAGGTGTCCAAGTTCATGGTGTTCTGCTGCACCCTTCACATCATCACCATCATGAGGACACAGGCATTGGCACCAGGAATCCGCAGGCAACCTCAGTAGGAGGAGGAGGCAGGGAGGATATTTCCTGGATGATTTCAAACTGGACACGCTGTCGTAGAGACGCTGCGAAGATTCCTGTTCCCATAGGACAACTTCCCTTTCCCACCATGGATCCCCCTCTTCTCCACCATTACACCCATCTGAGATGCCCCATCACAGCGTCCTCGAGGTAACCATCCTGCAATAAAAACACCAACAAAATGTTTTTCATGATCATCTTTCTCCAACAACACATGCAATTATACAAACTAAACTGAACTATTCACCCTTGTGTATTCCCTTAGTCCCTGTCTTATGGGTTCCCTCAACTTGCCAAGTGCTCCTACACAGTGTTTCCCAGTGCCTGCAGCATGGCTGGTGGAAGGCTGCTGTCTTTCACTGAGGGAGACTGCAGATGCCCTTGCATGACGTCCTCGAACAACTATGGGCCTTGAGGACTCGGATTCAGACTGCACCATCTCGACATGGGCAGCAGCTTCAGCAATGTTCACTTCTGAGTCCTGTGTATTATAACTCGTTTGTAACCACACCCTCCGGTGATCTGTCACATGGACTATCCTTTCCCCCTGGACTGGCTGCAGCTCACTCGTACTCGGTGACTCACCACGTGCAGATTCTGACTCTATACCAGCCTCTAAGGTACACGCACTATAAGTATTTGATCTGGTGGCTGTGAGTGTCAGACCTAGCGATGGGGCTTTATTGCTCTTTTGCTGCTCTCTTTCTGTCTCCTGAAGCTGCTGTGACTGGGAAGCTGGCAGTATTGGGTTATAATTGGAAAGTATAAAATCAGAAGGGGAGGTTTGGGGTGAAGGATTGGGTGTGGAATGGAAAGCAGGAGGTCCATGGTCTCACTATCTCCAGCTTGTACATCAACATTTCTAACGTTTACCAGTTCTGATGAAGGGTCACAGATCTGAAACATTAACTCTGTTTCTCTCTGCACCGATGCTGCCAGACCCACTGAGTATTTCCAGCACTTTCTGTTCAGGTACACAGATGTGCCCCATTGACCAACTTATCTCAGCCCTTTTTTTTTAGCTTAAATTTGCATTTCTGGACATACGCAAATATTCCATTGAGAATGAAATCGTAATTACAATCATACACCTCGAAAATCCTCAGGATGTCCGTCTCCCCAGGTGTGCCTGTTTTTCTTCTCTACCAGGTTATCAATTGACTATTTCCTGTGATATGCTAGTGAGATTGTATTTCTGGCTTTACTTATTCAAAACTCTCTGAAAGAACCACCCCCCCCCCCCACCCACGCTCTTATTGATGAACACACACGTTTGATTGAGTGTAAACTCTTTTTGTTGCCAAATCTCCTACTCATTCATCACTCAACTGAGTTTACTATTTCTCACAAACCAAGTAAACCAAGCCTATCATCCCGATGTCTGTCTTCCCTCTCCTAACCACTGTAAGGTCTGATCAAGGGTCAGAGATTACCCAAAAGGAGGTCAAAGGGTCACAAGCAGTTTATTGAGTAGTGGCGGTTCAAATACAGCACAAAATCAGAATAAACACAGTAGAGAAACGATCTGTGACATTTGAGAAAGGCTTTCTGGCTGTGGATTAGATTTTTTAGAAGCTATTATTAAAGATGTTATAACAGGGCAGGTAGAAAAATTCAAGGTGATTAGGCAGAGTCAACATGGTTTTGTGAAAGGGAAATTACGTTTAATGAATTAACTGGAGTTTTTTGAAGAAGTAACATGTGCTGTGGATAAAGGGGAACTGGTGGATGTACTGTACATAGATTTCCAGAAGGCATTTGATAAGGTGCCACATCAAAGGTCATTGCGAAAAATAAAAGCTCATGATGTAGGGGGTAAGACATTGCCATGGATAGACGTTTGGTTAGCTAACAGGAAACAGACAGCAGGCATAAATGGGTACATTTCTGGTTGGCAGGATGTAACGAGAGGTGTGCCATAGGTATCAGTGCTGGGGCCTCAACTTTTTACAGTTTATTTAAATGAATTAGATGAAAGGACCGAAGATGTGGTTGTTAAATCTGTTGACGTAACAAAGTTCTGAAGAGGACACAGGAGGCTACAAACGGACATGGATAGATTGAGTGAGAAGGCAAAGATCTGGGAAATGGAGTTGAATGTGGGGCAATGTGAAATTGTCCATATTGGTAGTAAAAATGAAATTAAACTAAGCATATTATCTGAATGGTGAGGGATTGCAGAACTCTGAGATGCAGGAGTATCTGGCTGTCCTGGTGGATGAATTGCATTAGGTTAGTATGTCGGTTCAGAAAGTAGTTAGGAAAGCTAATATAATGTTATCACTTATTGTGAGTGGAATTGAATACAAAGGAAGGGAGGGCATTGGTGAGACATTATCTGGAATTCTGTGTTCAGTACTGGTCTCCTTATTTAAGGAAGCATGTAAATGCGTTGCAAGCAGTTCAGAGAAGGTTTATTAGAATCATATGGGCGGACTATCTTATGAGGAAAGGCTG